>NC_042985.1:39143878-39146378 GCF_901001165.1 Salmo trutta | reverse complement strand
AGGCATTTAAGGGAACAGAGGGAAAAATAACTCACTGACCTTTTTGGAGATGTATCCCCTTCAAAAAGAGTTTTTCAGTACACAGTCACCCAAAATTGCGTGCACGTTCAAGGAGACCCAAGTACACACAAATTCGCTGAAGCACAGGCTTCCAAGCGCGCGCGTGCACACACACACACACACACACACACACACACACACACACACACACACACACACAATGCGCACCGAGCCCGTAATGGAGAGATTGCTATCTTAATACCCTTCCTGCAAATACTATTTCATATATGAAATCATCGTTTCACCCTCCCCCCTCTCTCTCTCTCTGTCTCTCCCTCCTCCTGCGATATACTGATTGGTGCCTCGGGGGATAGCAGAAGCGATGTAGCATTAGCCACATCACTAGCCGGTTTCATACACTCACTATAGGTACAGCAAGCCAAATTACACATCTGAGTCTCAACAAAATCCGCCATTTAAGTGGACGGCGGTAGGCAATCACCTCTCCCCGATTCACTAGAATTACATTCACCTTTCCCCCAGAATTCCATTCACTACAATTACAAGGCCAAAGGCAAATGATTTATCTCCGACCCACTCCGACAAGGCATTAGTCTGTATCGTCCCCTATTCCATTTTTACGCCGATGCCTAAAGGATGCGCGCCAGAAGGATGTCACTCGCATATGTTAATTACATTGTACTTTGTCAACGGACAGGCACACAAACACACAAACGCGCGTGTGCCCGCGCACTCACACGGCACACACACACCTCTAAAGGGGGTCTCTTGAGGCGTTCCCTACATAATTACCTTTCCCTTTCCTGTTCTGCTGTGCTCTGCCACAGTCTAGAATAATGTCATGGTTCCAGACATTCCTCTGCTGCTGGCGCCAGCTACTGCTTTACTCTAATTGGCCGACCGTGAATGGCATGCAGGTGTCACTCATAACGAGCGCAGTCAGGTTTCAAGAGAGCGCCGTGTGTGTGGTGTGTGGGGATGTGTGTGTGTGTCTATGGGTGAGTGTTTGTGTGTGTGGGGTGGTGGGGGGGGGGGGGGGGGTGTTTTGCGTGAGCGTATGTGTGTCTGCCTGTCTGTGTTACAGAGGTGGAAACATTGAGCGAGCAAGCACTGTGTCGTCCTTTCTCAGTGAGTGGTGGAGTCCCATGATGCTCTCAAGGCCCGCTTCCCGTCAGCAATAGAAACCCCCAGATCCTCCCTAGCCTTGAGAATGAGGAGAGAACTAGCACTCTTTAGTTCCCCCCCACCCCCATTTCAACTCCTCACTTTTCTCTTCTACACCCTCTTCTCTCCCCATTTTTACTCGAATCCCTTTCTCCTCTTGGGTCTCTCCTCCTCTCTCTTCATTCTCGTATCCTCTCTTCTCTCTCCTCCTCTCTCTTCATTCTCATCGCCTCTCTTCTCTCTCCTCTTCTCTCTTCTTCAGCCTGAGTCGGTTAATATGGCAGGTGTCCGTGCTCGAGTTGGTGAATTTGAAACATCACTCGGACTGTTCGGCCACTTTCTGTTTACAAAGACCCCGAATTAAAGATGGACGCTATACAATCCTCTAGGTCTTGTTGTCTTCCCTCCTCCGCTCTCTGTCTTTGTCTCTCAGCCTCTCTCTCTGTCTTCATGCTCTCCTCTTCTCTATCTTCTTGGTCTCTCTTTCTACTCTCCTCTCTCTCGCTCTCGCTCTCTCTGCTCTGCCCTTCACTCTTTTTCTCCTGTCTGCCCCGTCTTCTCTCCATCCGTTTCCCCTCTCTGTTTCATCTTCCCCTTCTCTCGTCCTCCTCTGGGAGCGGAGGGGAAATGAGAAGGGGGATGTGGTAATTAAGTTGTATTCATTGGAGAGAAGAGTGAGAGAAGAGAGGAAGAGAGGGCGTCAGGCAGATTTTTTTTTTGGAATTTCAAATGGGACTCTCGACTCACTGACGTCTTTGACTGTGAACCCTCCCCACCACCCAAACACAACTCTTTCCTCCTCCCCTTCCTCGCCCCCTCCTTTCCTCCCCTCATGCTCTTTCCCATCCCTCTCTTTCAGCATGTTCTATTATTTAATGAAATAGCAATATTATATAAGAAAGAAACAACACTCTCCCTTTATATAATACTGTGAAATTGTGATCATGATGATAATGCCCTTTTAGTGTAAGAGCTGCTTGAAAAGACCACCTGAAAGTCAGCCTGTTTTGGTGGGATGGAGTTTTGGCCTGCCTGGTGACATCACCAGTTAGTTAATAGTCCAATCAGAAAGGTTGTTTTCAGTTTTCCCTCCCAACTCAGACCACTCCCATATAGTCCTAGAAAATAATCTTTGATAAGAAGTTGTTTTTGTTTCTTTTTTACCATTTTCATTCAAAATGACCACAGTCAGGTACTTACTTGTTACTCAGAAATGATATGATATTGAGATAAAACGGCTGCACTGGGCCTTTAACAAAGAAATACAGTCACTTCCTCCTCTCCTCTTCTCTCCATTGTACATCCCTCTGTTATT
>NC_042985.1:39138878-39141378 GCF_901001165.1 Salmo trutta | reverse complement strand
GTTATGTGTCATTATCAGAATGTTATCTCTTACTCTTTGCTCTTTATGCAGAAATTGATATTTCCATTGTTTGTCCATATTGGGTGTACCTATGTGTATTCTGCCCCAAAATCCATGGACTGTGGGACATTCTAGTAATTCTAAATCTAGTGTGGTGCTGGGGTCTTGTTGAAAGCGTATGGACCTTGGTGACAGTGGTGTCTGTGTGTGTGGCTGTTGCCAAGGAATGGACGCCCACGCTCGCGCATGGCTCACATTCCTGACACGACAAGGAGAATAGCCGTGGGTGCACCCACAGTCGCTACCAATAACTGTTTAAGCTCACTTCTCACTTCTGCCCTTACTCTGACCCTTTCATATCACTTTACATAAGGGATAAATGCAGGGTGATACAGTGGGGGAAAAAAGTATTTGATCCCCTGCTGATTTTGTACGTTTGCCCACTTACAAAGAAATGATCAGTCTATAATTTTAATAGTAGGTTTATTTGAACAGTGAGAGACAGAATAACAACAAAAAAATCCTGAAAAACACATGTCAAAAATGTTATAAAATGATTTGCATTTTAATGAGGGAAATAAGTATTTGACCCCTCTGCAAAACATGACTTAGTACTTGGTGGCAAAACCTTTGTTGGCAATCAGAGAGGTCAAACGTTTCTTCTAGTTGGCCACCAGGTTTGCACACATCTCAGGAGGGATTTTGTCCCACTCCTCTTTGCAGATCTTCTCCAAGTCATTAAGGTTTCGAGGCTGACGTTTGGCAACTCGAACCTTCAGCTCCCTCCACAGATTTTCTATGGGATTAAGGTCTGGAGACTGGCAAGGCCACTCCAGGACCTTAATGTGCTTCTTCTTGAGCCACTCCTTTGTTGCCTTGGCCATGTGTTTTGGGTCATTGTCATGCTGGAATACCCATCCACAACCCATTTTCAATGCCCTGGCTGAGGGAAGGAGGTTCTCACCCAAGATTTGACGGTACATGGCACCGCCCATCGTCCCTTTGATGCGGTGAAGTTGTCCTGTCCCCTTAGCAGAAAAACACCCCCAAAGCATAATGTTTCCACCTCCATGTTTGACGGTGGAGATGGTGTTCTTGGGGTCATAGGCAGCATTCCTCCTCCTCCAAACACGGTGAGTTGAGTTGATGTCAAAGAGCTCCATTTTGGTCTCATCTGACCACAACACTTTCACCAGTTGTCCTCTGAGTCATTCAGATGTTCATTGGCAAACTTCAGAAGGGCATCTATATGTATTCTTGAGCAGGGGGACCTTGTGGGCACTGTAGGATTTTAGTCCTTCACGGCGTAGTGTGTTACCAATTGTTTTCTTGGTGACTATGGTCCCAGCTGCCTTGAGATCATTGACAAGATCCTCCCGTGTAGTTCTGGGCTGATTCCTCACCGTTCTCATGATCATTGCTACTCCACGAGGTGAGATCTTGCATGGAGCCCCAGGCCGAGGGATATTGACAGTTCTTTTGTGTTTCTTCCATTTGCGAATGATCGCACCAAATGTTGTCACCTTCTCACCAAGCTGCTTGGCGATGGTCTTTTAGCCCATTCCAGCCTTGTGTGGGTCTACAATCTTGTCCCTGACATCCTTGGAGAGCTCTTTGGTCTTGGCCATGGTGGAGAGTTTGGAATCTGATTGATTGATTGCTTCTGTGGACAGGTGTCTTTTTTACAGGTAACAAGCTGCGGTTAGGAGCACTCCCTTTAAGAGTGTGCTCCTAATCTCAGCTCGTTACCTGTATAAAAGACACCTGGGAGCGAGAAATCTTTCTGATAGAGAGGGGGTCAAATACTTATTTCCCTCATTAAAATGCAAATCAATTCATAACATTTTTGACATGCGTTTTTCTGGATATTTTTGTTGTTATTCTGTCTCTCGCTGTTCAAATAAACCTACCATTAAAATTATAGACTGATGATTTCTTTGAAAGTGGGCAAACGTACAAAATCAGCAGGGGATCAAATACTTTTTTCCCCCACTGTATATGCATTATTCCTCGCTCCCCTGCGCTCTCTCTCTCTCTCTCTCTCTCTCTCTCTCTCTATCTCTCACTCTCTCTTCCTTTCTCTCCCACTCTCTCTCGCTCTCTCTCGCCACCTCTCACTTCTTCCATCAATGTGTCGCCGCATCAGGTCACCTCCGCCTGTGTGTGTATGGCTTTGTGCCCGTGTGTGTGTGTGTGTGCACGTGCGAGCGCCCAAGTCTGCGTGTGCGTGTGTGTGCCCCAGATGCTGCCAGGCCCTGTTAGATGGCACCAGGTGTTGCCCAGCTCTGCCGCTGCAGCGACACCGCAGGGAGTGACACCATATGTCTGGCACCAACTGACCCTGTCACTACTGGCACTGACCTGCCTGCTAGTACACATCGCTGACACACTATATACTCCCTGACAAACTCTCACAGACCGCTATGTAAGCTACTCTCTTACTGATACATTCACTCAGCCAGAGAGCCACACGGGCTGCGTCCAAAATGACCAGTTCCTA
>NC_042985.1:39104903-39138778 GCF_901001165.1 Salmo trutta | reverse complement strand
CCTAGATCCTATTCGTTTCATCCGTCCTTTCTATATCCTCAGTCGAGTGTGTGTTCATAGTGCGTGTGTGTGTGTGTGTGTGTGTGTGTGTGTGTGCGTACACTTCCGTTGTCTCAGTCCACTGTGTGAGCGTATGTCTTTGACGTGTTTGTGTGTGCGTACCGGTGATGACGTTCATTCACACTCAATCTATCCTCGCACGCTGAGTTGATGCGTGTGTCTGTTTTGTGTGTTTGTGAAATGAGGAGTGATGGTTAGCGTGCTGTGTGTTTTTCATTTAGTCAGTGTGTGTGTGGCCTCAGACCGGTCTTCCTCTGTGCTGCAAGCTCCAATCATTTAGTCACAGGTAGCTGTGCTGTGACAAGTCTACCCTTTTGCTGTGCTTTAGTTCACCATTCACTCAGATGATGATGAGAACTGACTAGAATCTCTCGGTCTCTCTCTCTCTCGCTGTCTGTGCGATTCTCTTCCCCCTCCCCATCTATCTCTCTCTTTCCCTCTTTCTGGATGAAAAGGATGAAAAGGGAGGAGAAGAGAAAGAAAGGGAGAGAATGACATGTATTGTTGTATGCTATAGTGTTAGCATCAGGGGTAATTGAAGTGGAATTGACTGTCAGTGTGCTGGAATGGAGGGATGTTTTAATGAGAATCATCACAGTGTCACACTCACACACTGACAAGCAGCAGCTCTGTTGGAAAGTACTCTGTTTTTCATTCAACTTTATTCAAAATGTGTTTTTCGAACAAAACAGGAAGCTGAAGGGTTAAATGGGAAAGTGGTTAGCTTGAGACTGGTTAATCAATTTACTTCAAGTGAAAATTAATAATAATATGAAATACATAACGCTGAGTTGCCAAAGATCAAATCAGTTATATGGAGTTAAATGCATGTCTAAAGTGATGTGAAAGATTCAGAGGAATTTAATAAAATAGAATAACAAAATACTTTGCCGACAAAATGCTTTCTGTCCTAAGTAACATTATCCTTAAAAAAGTAACATAGGCCTAGTCTACATAGGTTTGTGTAAAATGGAACACATTGAGGAATTCAAATCAAATCACATTTTATTTGTCACATGCGCCGAATACAACAGGTGTTTCACCTTACAGTGAAATGCTTACTTACAAGCCCTTAACCCACAATGCAGTTGTAAGAAAATACCTAAGAGATAAGAATAACAAATAATTAAAGAGCAGCAGTAAATAACAATAGCGGTGTCACGTCTGCTCCCGCTCCCCCCCCTGGTGCTTCAGGGCGCCAGGCTGCCCTGCATCACGCACTCCTATCATCCATTACGCGCACCTGCCTTCCCTCGTCACGCACATCAGCGATATTGGACTCACCTGGACTCACTCATCTGTTTATTTCCTCTCCTATATTTGTCAGTTCCCCAGCTCAGTTCCCCGCTGCTGCATTAATTGTTTTTTGTTTTTATTACTTGTTTTCTTACGCTGTTCCTGTCTTGTTCCATGTGCGTTCTTTATTAAATGTTTGACTCCCCGCACCTGCTTCGTCTCTCCAGCGTCATTCCATGTGACAAGCGGGGCTATATACAGGGGGTACCGGTACAGAGTCAATGTGCGGGGACACCGGTGTTGAGGTAATTGAGGTAATATGTACATGTAGGTAGAGTTATTAAAGTGACTATGCATAGATAATAACAGATAATAACAGAGGCATATTGTGTGTGGTTATAGGCCTATATTTGCGTCTGTATATTTTGGGGGCATTGAGAGCAGTCATGGAGACAGCTGTTGGAAGTTAATAGGCTAGGATGGTAACTGTGGGCTGTTGGCTGTCTGGAGCAGAGAGAGAGAGAGAGAGAGAGAGAGAGAGAGAGAGAGAGAGAGAGAGAGAGAGAGAGAGAGAGAGAGAGAGAGAGAGAGAGAGAGAGAGAGAGAGAGAGAGGAGAGAGAGAGAGAGAGAGAATCCCTGAGTAGTGTAAAACGAAAGTTTACCATATTTTGATACAGACATCCCATCTGATACCAATCAACCAGGAGTAGCCACACAATGTCTGGATCTGCATTGTCCTCCGACCAGCAGTGCAGTCAGCTTCTAGGCACTGTGGATCTAGACAAACAGCACCCACCACCAGACAGTTAGCTCCCAGACACTCCTAGTAGACTTCCAGATATAACATTCAACATCAGACACTTAGGAGGGCAGAACGCTAAATCCGCTCGACGTAATCCCAAAGAGAACGACAGCAGAATGAGCGAGTGTGAGAGGAAAAGTGTAAGAGCGAAAGAAGGCTGGGGGTCATTTATAGGTATCAGTGCTCTATAGGCTAAATGGAATGAAAGAGAATGTGACTGTGATGCCACCCATAACAAATAGTAGTGGATACTATGAGAGGTGAACACAGGCTGAGGCGGATCTGGCGACCTTGAACACAGGCTGAGGCGGATCTGGCGACCCTGAACACAGGCTGAGGCAGATCTGGCAATCCTGAACACATACTGAGGCAGATCTGGCAACCCTGACACATACACTGAGGCAGATCTGGCAACCCTGAACACATACGGAGGCAGATCTGGCAACCATGAACACAGACTGAAGCATATCTGGCAACTCTAGGGATAGGAAGATGATGTAAATGATGACATGGGATGGCACCAAACACCAACACACCTCCATTCTAAGGTTAGGCTAATTAAGTTAGCGTGCTCTGTTAGCCATGTGTGTTGATGTCTCTCGCTCACAATGAGAATACTGAGGAAGTCTGACTCAGCTTAATTCAAAAGTAATTATGAAGGAAAAAGGACACCCTCTATCTCTATCTCTATCTCTATCTCTATCTCACCGACCAAACTTCCAACTGCCCCGTAAGCAAAACCACAAAAAGTAATGACACAGTAGATACTGTGTAAAAGTTAAATATCTCAACAAGATATGACCAAGTGTCTGCTCCCCATTATCATAATGGTAAAAGTGCTGAAAACATGGCTACCATATTACAAGAGGTTTTGAAATGCATTATGCCACTAGTTATGGTGACTAACATGGTCTCTCATGACACCAGCACGCCACTTTTTCCTGTCGTCATAATGGGGCCCGCGGTCTCTTCCCCACTCCTCTCTCTCACCCTTTCATCGTGTGACAGAGGACTCTTTCCCTTTTTCTCTCCCTCTCTCTCTCTCTCTCTCTCTCTCTCCTGTCTTTTAGTTAATATGCTGGCTGGCTGAATGCTGTGTGTTAATGTAAAACCACTGTCGTTAAAAGGAACATGTGAAGTTGTCTTCAGTTGTTTTCTCTGTGAAGGGCCAGCTTGCTTGATATTGCTAGATCCATTGTGAGTGTGTTATGAGCTGTTATAAGTCCTTGTATAAGGCCTAGATAATGCTGTCGCAATGATGTCCTATTACGGCTAACGATCATTGATGAGAGGAAAACTCAAACGGTTTATTGTCCCATAATGTAGACTATAATTAATATGTTTGTGTGTGTGTGTGCGTGATTGTGTGCGTGCCCTTCATTGTGTGTGTGTGTTTGTGTCTGTTTATAAACTCAGCAAAAAAAAAGAAATGTCCCTTTTTCAAGACCCTGTCTTTCAAAGATAATTCGTAAAAATATAAATAACTTCACAGATCTTCATTGTAAAGGGTTTAAACACTGTTCCCCTTGCTTGTTCAATGAACCATAAACAATTAATGAACATGCACCTGTGGAACGGTCGTTAAGGCACTAACAGCTTACAGACGGTGGGCAATTAAGGTCACAGTTATGAAAACGTAGGACACTAAAGAGGCCTTTCTACTGACTCTGAAAAACACCAACAGAAAAATGCCCAGGGTCCCTGCTCATCTGCGTGAACGTGCCTTAGGCATGCTGCAAGGAGGCATGAGGACTGCAGATGTGGCCCGGGCAATAAATTGCAATGTCCGTACTGTGAGATGCCTAAGACAGCGCTACAGGGAGACAGGACAGACAGCTGACCGTCCTCGCAGTGGCAGACCACGTGTGACAACACCTGCACAGGATCTGTACATCTGAACATCACACCTGCGGGACAGATGCAGGATGGCAACAACAACTGTTCGAGTTAAACCAGGAATGCACAATCCCTCCATCAGTGCTCAGACTGTCCGCAATAGGCTGAGAGAGGCTGGACAGAGGGCTTGTAGGCCTGTTGTAAGACAGGTCCTAACCAGGCATCACTGGCAACAACGTCGCCTATGGGCACAAACCCACCGTCGCTGGACCAGACAGGACTGGCAAAAAGTGCTCTTCACTGACGAGTCGCAGTTTTGTCTCACCGGGGGTGATGGTCAGATTCGCGTTTATCGTCGAAGGAATGAGTGTTACACTGAGGCCTGTACTCTGGAGCGGGATCGATTTGGAGGTGGAGGGTCCGTCATGGTCTGGGTGGTGTGTCACAGCATCATCGGACTGAGCATGTTGTCATTGCAGGCAATCTCAACGCTGTGCGTTACAGGGAAGACATACTCCTCCCTCATGTGGTACCCTTCCTGCAGGCTCATCCTGACATTACCCTCCAGCATGACAATGCCACCAGCCATTCTGCTCGTTCTGTGCGTGATTTCCTGCAAGACAGGAATTTCAGTGTTCTGCCATGGCCAGCGAAGAGCCCGGATCTCAATCCCATTGAGCACGTCTGGGACCCGTTGGATCGGAGGGTGAGGGCTAGGGCCATTCCCCCCAGAAATGTCCGGGAACTTGCAGGTGCTTTGGTGGAAGAGTGGGGTAACATCTCACAGAAGAACTGGCAAATCTGGTGCAGTCCATGAGGAGGAGATGCACTGCAGTAGTTAATGCAGCTGATGGCCACACCAGATACTATTACTTACCCCCCCTTTGTTCAGGGACACACTATTCAATTTCTGTTAGTCACATGTCTGTGGAACTTGTTCAGTTTATGTCTCAGTTGTTGAATATTATTATGTTTCTACAAATATTTACACATGTTAAGTTTGCTGAAAATAAACACAGTTGACAGTGAGAGGACGTTTCTTTTTTTGCTGAGTTCATATCCATGTCCATACTGTAATCAGGAGGCGAAAGAAACACACACCTATTTAGGCTATGTGCTGGCTAGCGGAGTGGAACACTTAAAAATAAAGGACAGCCGCACACTCTAGGAGCTCAGATGCAAAAACATTTATGTCCAACGTATCGACAGACAAGCGGTCCTCATCATACTGTAATCAGGCCTGAAGGGAACTCAACATCCCATTGTAGACTTTAGCGAGTAGTAGCAGCAGCAGCCCACAATAAAGCAGTGGTATGTATGTTTCTGTATATGTTGTTGTTGTCCATCCAGCCCTGGGCTTGTTAACATGCTGCTCTGCTGGACTCTAACCATGAACCTTTGTTTAACTAGGCAAGTCAGTTAAAAACAAATTATTATTTACAATGACGGCCTACCCTGGCCAAACCCGGATGACGCTGGGCCAATTGTGTGCCGCCCTATGGGACTCCCAATCGCGGCCGGATGTGATACAGCCTGGAATCAAACCAGGGACTGCCTCTTGCAATGAGATGCAGTGCCTTAGACTACTGCGCCACTCGGGAGCACCTTGATTTATAGACGTTGCTGGCTGCCACACAGTAGAAATATCAGCCCACAGAGAGATGCACGAGATTGAACTTCACTCAACATTCTAGAGTTTTCCCTATTAGTTAACACTGTCAACGTTTCCCTTTGCTGTGGCAATTGTGATCGAACCAATGCAATATTAGACGCTTTCAATGCAACACACCCAGGGTTGGGGAGTAATGGATTACATGTAATTTGTTAAATAAAAAAAATAAAAAAATAATTTCACCTTTATTTATCCAAGTAGGCTATTGAGAACAAGTTCTCATTTGCAACTGCGATCTGGCCAAGATAAAGCATAGCAATTCGACACATACAACAACACAGAGTTACACATGAAATAAACAAAACATACAGTCAATAATACAGTAGAAAAAAAGAAAACAAAAAGTCTATATATACTGCTCAAAAAAATGAAGGGAACACTTAAACAACACATCCGAGATCTGAATGAAAGAAATAATCTTATTAAATACTTTTTTCTTTACATAGTTGAATGTGCTGACAACAAAATCACACAAAAATAATCAATGGAAATCCAATTTATCAACCCATGGAGGTCTGGATTTGGAGTCACACTCAAAATTAAAGTGGAAAACCACACTACAGGCTGATCCAACTTTGATGTAATGTCCTTAAAACAAGTCAAAATGAGGCTCAGTAGTGTGTGTGGCCTCCACGTGCCTGTATGACCTCCATACAATGCCTGGGCATGCTCCTGATGAGGTGGCGAATGGTCTCCTGAGGGATCTCCTCCCAGACCTGGACTAAAGCATCCGCCAACTCCTGGACAGTCTGTGGTGCAACGTGGCGTTGGTGGAGGGAGCGAGACATGATGTCCCAGATGTGCTCAATTGGATTCAGGTCTGGGGAACGGGCGGGCCAGTCCATAGCATCAATGCCTTCCTCTTGCAGGAACTGCTGACACACTCCAGCCACATGAGGTCTAGCATTGTCTTGCATTAGGAGGAACCCAGGGCCAACCACACCAGCATATGGTCTCACAAGGGGTCTGAGGATCTCATCTCGGTACCTAATGGCAGTCAGGCTACCTCTGGCGAGCACATGGAGGGTTGTGCGGCCTCCCAAAGAAATGCCACCCCACACCATGACTGACCCACCGCCAAACCGGTCATGCTGGAGGATGTTGCAGGCAGCAGAACGTTCTCCATGGCGTCTCCAGACTGTGTCACGTCTGTCACGTGCTCAGTGTGAACCTGCTTTCATCTGTGAAGAGCAGAGGGCGCCAGTGGCGAATTTGCCTATCTTGGTGTTCTCTGGCAAATGCCAAACGTCCTGCATGGTGTTGGGCTGTAAGCACAACCCCCACCTGTGGACGTCGGGCCCTCATACCACCCTCATGGAGTCTGTTTCTGACCGTTTGAGCAGACACATGCACATTTGTGGCCTGCTGGAGGTCATTTTGCAGGGCTCTGGCAGTGCTTCTCCTGCTCCTCCTTGCACAAAGGCGGAGGTAGCGGCCCTGCTGCTGGGTTGTTGCCCTCCTACGGCCTCCTCCACGTCTCCTGATGTACTGGCCTGTCTCCTGGTAGCGCCTCCATGCTCTGGACACTACGCTGACAGACACAGCAAACTTTCTTGCCATAGCTCGCATTGATGTGCCATCCTGGATGAGCTGCACTACCTGAGCCACTTGTGTGGGTTGTAGACTCCGTCTCATGCTACCACTAGAGTGAAAGCACCGCCAGCATTCAAAAGTGACCAAAACATCAGCCAGGAAGCATAGGAACTGAGAAGTGGTCTGTGGTCCCCACCTGCAGAACCACTCCTTTATTGGGGGTGTCTTGTTAATTGCCTATAATTTCCACCTGTTGTCTATTCCATTTGCACAACAGCATGTGAAATGTATTGTCAATCAGTGTTGCTTCCTAAGTGGACAGTTTGATTTCACAGAAGTGTGATTGACTTGGAGTTACATTGTGTTGTTTAAGTGTTCCCTTTATTTTTTTGAGCAGTGTACAATGAGTGCAAATGAGGTAAGATAAGGGAGTTAAGGCAATAAATAGGCCATGGTGGCGAAGTAATTATAATATAGCAATTAAACACTGGAATGGTAGATGTGCAGAAGATGAATGTGCAAGTAGAAATACTGGGGTGCAAAGGAGCAAGATGAATAAATAAATACAGTATGGGGATGGGGTAGATAGATGGGCTGTTTACAGATGGGCTATGTACAGGTTCAGTGATCTGTGAGCTGCTCTGACAGCTGGTGCTTGAAGCTGGTGAGGGAGATGTGTCTCCAGCTCCAGTGATTTATGCAGTTCGTTCCAGTCATTGGCAGCAGAGAACTGGAAGGAAAGGCGACCAAAGGAGGAATTGGCTTTGGGGGTGACCAGTGAGATATACCTGCTGGAGCGCGTGCTACGAGTGGGTGCTGCTATGGTGACCAGTGAGCTGAGATAAGGTGGGGCTTTACCTAGCAGAGACTTGTAGATAACCTGTAGCCAGTGGGTTTGGCGACGAGTATGAAGCGAGGGCCAACCAACGAGAGCGTACAGGTTGCAGTGGTGGGTAGTGTATGTGGCTTTGGTGACAAAACGGATGGCACTGTGATAGACTGCATCCAATTTGTTGAGTAGAGTGTTGGAGGCTATTTTATAGATGACATCGCCGAAGTCGAGGATCGGTAGTTTTACGAGGGTATGTTTGGCAGCATGAGGGAAGGATGCTTTGTTGCAATATAGGAAGCCGATTCTAGATTTAATTTTGGATTGTAGATTCTTAATGTGAGTCTGGAAGGAGAGTTTACAGTCTAACTAGACACCTAGGTATTTGTAGTTGTCCACGTATTCTAAGTCAGAGCCGTCCAGAGTAGTGATGCTGGACGGGCGGGCAGGTGCGGGCAGTGATCGATTGAATAGCATGCATTTAGTTTTAGTTGCATTTAAGAGCAGATGGAGGCCACGGAAGGAGAGTTGTATGGCATTGAAGCTGAGGTGCACCCATGACCAGCTCTGAAACCAGATTGCATAGCGGAGAACGTATGGTGGGATTCGAAATGGTCGGTAATCTGTTTGTTAACTTGGCTTTCGAAGACCTGAGAAAGACAGGGTAGGATAGATATAGGGTCTAGAGTGTCACCCCCTTTGAAGAGGGGGATGACTGCGGCAGCTTTCCAATCTTTGGGAATCTCAGACGATATGAAAGAGAGATTGAACAGGCTGGTAATAGGGGTTGCAACAATTTCGGCAGATCATTTTAGAAAGAGAGGGTCCAGGCAGTGTTTCCTAGCTTCAGAGCAGTGGGAAGCTGGGAGGAGGTGCTCTTATTCTCCATGGACTCTACAGTGTCCCAGAACTTTTTTGAGTTTGTACTACAGGATGCAAATTTCTGTTTGAGAAAGCTAGCCTTAGCTTTCCTAACTGCCTGTGTATATTTGTTCCTAACTTCCCTGAAAAGTTGCATATCACGGGGGCTATTCGATGCTAATGCAGAACGCCACAGGATGTTTTTGTGCTGGTCAAGGGCAGACTGTTCTGGAGTGAACCAAGAACTATATCTATTCCTAGTTCTACATTTTTTGAATGGGGCATGCTTATTTAAGATGGTGAGGAAGGCACTTTTAAAGAATAACCAGGCATCATCTACTGACGGGGTGAGGTCAATATCATTCCAGGATACCCCAGCCAGGTCGATTA
The DNA here is from genome assembly GCF_901001165.1 of Salmo trutta. Classification (NCBI taxonomy): domain Eukaryota; kingdom Metazoa; phylum Chordata; class Actinopteri; order Salmoniformes; family Salmonidae; genus Salmo; species Salmo trutta. Next base: position 39,129,558 of record NC_042985.1, on the reverse strand, counting down.
GAAAGGCCTGCTCGCAGAAGGGTTTTAGAGAGTGTTTCACAGTGATGAGGGGTGGTCGTTTGGTCGCAGACCCATTACGGATGCAGGCAATGAGGCAGTGATCGCTGAGATCTTGATTGAAAACAGCAGAGGTGTATTTGGAGGGCGAGTTGGTTAGGATGATATCTATGAGGGTGCCTGTGTTTACGGATTTGGGGTTGTACCTGGTAGGTTCATTGATCATTTGTGTGAGATTGAGGGCATAAAGCTTAGATTGTAGGATGGCCGGGGTGTTAAGCATGTCCCAGTTTAGGTCAACTAGTAGCACGAGTTCAGAAGATAGATGGGGGGCAATCAATTCACATATGGTATCGAGGGCACAGCTGGGGGCAGAGGGTGGTCTATAGCAAGCGGCAACAGTGAGAGACTTGTTTCTGGAAAGGTGAAGTTTTAGAAGTAGAAGCTTGAATTGTTTGGGTACAGACTTGGATAGTAATACAGAACTCTGCAGGCTATCTTTGCAGTAGATTGCAACACCACCCCCTTTGGCAGTTCTATCTTGGCAGAACATGTTATAGTTAGGGATGGAGATTTCAGGGTAATCATTACATGTAATGGATAACAAAAAAAAACATTATCTGTTACATTACAAGCTAAAATATTGTGCTCAGATTACAGATACTTTTGAAAAACTAGATGATTACTTCGAGGATGACTTTTTTTCATAAAGGATGTTTGCGGAAAAAATATTTGACACTGTTTTCTCAATGACATTCAAATCAGCATTGAAAAAAGGCCCAAGTTTAAGTTTGTTCCACCTGAGTGAGTCTGACCACAGGTCAGAGACCACTATAATGACAGACAAAATGTGTTTGATGGATCGCGGGAAAAGAGCAGAAATAGGCTTTTGTAGGGTACAGTCCAAGCTATGTCTTCTAATGGTGCGACTGCTGTCGGCATCCAAAGATTATCCAACTTGAATAAACGCTTGGAGGTAAGGACGTCAGCAGCGGTGTAGTCTACAACGATACGGGTATCACTTATTATTGATATCTACATACAGTAGCGCATTGATGTGAATCACTCTGCTGCTCTCTCATTTAACTATTTGCGCCTTACGGACTGTGGTTGTTGTGGATGGCTGTTCACAAATCTAAATGTATATTTGAACCCAATAATGGTTGAATTCAAGAGGTTTAAACTGCCTATCAATCATTGTTTTTGAAACCAGTGGACAGCCAGTGAAAAATACGCTCTTGCAACAGCTGAATACTGTAGTGTCGATCCCAGCCTATGGAATAAAAGTGGGGCTTTTATTGCTCAATCTAATTCATGCTGATAAAATAAATTAATTCATAGGCCTAATGGACACATGCTCAAACGAGCACACTTTTGATAGACTTAAAGGGGCAATCTGTAGTTGCTACATCCATTTTTGACTTATACATTATATATATTAATGTAAAGATAATTTAATCGTATTATTATATGTAGTAGAAGGCGATGGGTTAGAAGAAGCCTACATAACCAACCCATACAGTAAAATTGAACATCCATGTATGGCCAGCTATGTAAACTTTCACATTGATTTGTCCTGCAATAGATGTTGTTCAGTTGGTAACATACATTTTTGTCTTCTTCTAATGACTCTTATGGGGAAAGTAATCTAAAAGTAACTGAATACAATCAGATTAGGTTACTACATTTGGGTAATCCAAAAGTTACTTTACTGATTACAATTTTGGGCAGGAAACTAGTAATTGTAACGGATAACATTTAGAAAGTAACCTACCCAACCCTGAACATACCGAAACAAAATGAAATGTGCAAGAGAACCCATCTGAATTGCCTAGTTAAATAAAAACATTTTTTTTTAAATCTGAGTAGGATACTATTGCATTGACATGCTTTACTGGGCCCGGTGCGGCACAACCAATCAGAGCTGCAGTAGGCCTATATGCAAATAGACCATTGCCGTATATGGATCTGTGCCATTTACTTTGAACTGGACTGTGTTTACACTACAGCGTGAGCGGTTGTGAGTAGATGCGCTTGTTTTGAGATCAAAGCGAGAGCTGCATGTAGCCACATGTGCACATTTTGTTCATATCCTTTCCTAGTTAGTGAGTTATTATCTATTATTATAGATAATTTGTTGTTAGCAATAGGAGAGTGATTGCTTCCTGCAAGAGCACAAAACGTGAACATTTCTAGACATCTTTGAAAAGCGAGTCAGGTAAAGAGCTTTTTTTTGTCTTCAAGGGGCAGTGTTGTATTTTTGAGACGGTCTTGAATAAGCTAAGTAGCCAATAGGCAGAGGGTAGTATAATTTGTCTGATTCTCTGTAATAATGGTATGGGACTAATAATGCATTTTATTTTGTAAACTGTTTTCTTCCATCAAACAACAGAACATTGTCAGCCACCATGTCTGAAGGACAAGTAGATAAATAGGTTCATGTCAAGCCCTGCATGTTTTTTTCAAAGGCCACATTGAACACTACACATTGGCTGCTACTGTAGGCTGAATGATAGAACAGCTATTTCCATATTTCCATGTTAAAATGTTATGGGATGCATTTTCTCCATTGTTTTTGATGGTAGGCCACTCTGGTAGGCCTACATTATGATCAAATAACCCCAGGAGCCTACTTGGCATCTGTTAAAACTGTAACTTAACACGGGTACAGCCTCAGTGTTCACTGTTAACGCGCTCTTGAAGTTGCACAGAAGTTTGCGCTCAGCAGGTCTAAAATTTGCTCAGTGACATTTCTTTTTTACAAGGACCATTGCCTATTTCTTTGAAGTTTTTCAATACATTTTACTTTTGAAATAAATACTTGTAGTCAACTTGTGCAATACGTTATGAAATAAAGCAGATCGCGTTCCTCATTTCACGTGTCACATTATTTTACATTATGAAGCTTATAGTAGTTCTCCAGAACAGTTGAGCCAGTCACGTGTTTGTAACTAGCACAACGGGAGAAAGCGGGAGCAGGTGAGTCCAGTTGTGTATTGACTGGGTGAGTTTTAAATCAAATCATATTTTATTGGTCGCATACACATATTTAGCAGATGTTATTGCGGTTGTAGTGAAATGCTTGGGTTCCTAGCTCCAAAATGTCCAGTAATATCTAACAATTCACAACAAAACACACAAATCTAAAAGTACAAGAATGGAATTAAGAAAGATATAATATTAGGACAAGCAATGTTGGAGTCTGGAGTATAAATATAGTATATACAGTACCAATCAAAAGTTTGGACACATACTCATTCGAGGGTTTTTCTTTTATTTTTACTATTTTCTACGTTGTAGAATAATAGTGAAGACTTCAAAACTATGAAATAACACATATGGAATCATGTAGTAACTAAAAAAGTGTTAAACAAATCAAAATATATAGTATAGTATTTTAGATTCTCCAAAGTAGCCACCCTTTGCCTTGATGACAGCTTTGCACACTCTTGGCATTGAGGTTACTACTGGTAGCAGATTTTTGGGGCGCCCCCTTGTGTACTAAGCCTGTAATACCAAATATAACCCGGTATGAGAGAAGGACGATATGACGATATGAGAAACTGGACACCGCCCAACCCTACTTCTAGTGCAGAAAAGGATGTAACTTTGAACGGCACCTCCTCAACACATGCTTGCGTTCTCACTGTATTTATACGCAGCGTCTCTTTCTCTCTCTCTCTGCATCTTTCTTTCCCTTTCTGTCTGTCTGTCTGTCTGTCTCTCTTTCATTCTTTTTTCTTTCTTTCTCACTTTGCTCTTCCCTCTGTCTTGAACTCACTCTCTCCCAAGGCTCGACCTGCTTTCCTGGCCTTCCTCTTTTTCCCCTCCTACCCCTTTCCCATGCAGAGGTAAAGAGCGAGAGAGGGAAAAGAGAGTGACAGAGTGAGAGAGAATGTGATTTTTATGAAATACCTCATTAATGAAAGATGGAGGCTTGCTATTGGCTGTGTGTGAGAGGAGGAGTAGTTTGGGGTAGCCTGTTGTGCGATCAGCCCCCACGAGGTATCGAGGGGAAGGGGCATGTGGAAGGAAGGATAGCCCAACCTTGACATAGATTACCTTCAACCTACACAGAATATAAGCCTACAAATACATATCAACCTCTGGGTAGAAAGTGTTCATTCTCTGGGTAGAAATATCAGCTAATTCCACAGTTGCGATGAGTGGAAAAATAGGTTGTTGCATTGAGCATCGTGCAGCCTATAGACGGGCGGGTCGTTTAGCAACAAATCCAACACATGCGCAACTATGGGTCAAAACAGACGGGGTTGGCTTAGATTGTTGAAAACTGTATTTCATCTCCAATGTTTATTGAAAACATAAATACATTTGCTCAATGAGGACTTGTTGTCTCTCAAATACATTATTACAGTTGTTGGTTAGCTAGCTAGCGAATTTGAGCCGTATTAGCATGGACATGAAATCAGTCAAAACCCCTCAAAACAAGACTTGGTATCAAAGACAGGATGAAACTAGCTGACACGAGTCACTTATGATTCCACATATGGCAGTTTGCTGTAATTGTTGGTAGCTATCTGGCCATCCAGGATCACAACAACTCACTGACTTCTGCCCCATTGAAGTGTGCACATCGTTTTCGTGACGTTGTCAGCTAACCCATGGAACACCGTTAAAATCCAAAGTGGTCTGAAAATGTGAACGTTAGATTATATAAGATCTGGAAGTAAGCTGATCCATTTATTTTATGTACTATGCATTTTATTGACCGAGAGAATTTTAAAATGGGCTAATGGTGGAAAAAAAAGATCTGAATGTTTTTACCCCCAGACCATAAGACTCCTGAACAGGTAATCAAATGGCTACCCGGACCATTTGCATTGTGTGCCCCCCCCAACCCCTCTTTTACGCTGCTGCTACTCTCTGTGTATCATATATGCATAGTCACTTTAACTATACATTCATGTACATACTACCTCAGTTGGCCCGACCAACCAGTGCTCCCGCACATTGGCCAACCGGGCTATCTGCATTGTGTCCCGCCACCCACCACCCGCCAACCCCTCTTTTACGCTACTGCTACCCTCTGTTCATCATATATGCATAGTCACTTTAACCATATCTACATGTACATACTACCTCAACCGGTGTCTGTATGTAGCCTCGCTACTTTTATAGCCTCGCTACTGTTTATAGCCTCGCTACTGTTTTTCACTGTCTTTTTACTGTTGTTTTTATTTCTTTACTTACCTATTGTTCACCTAATACCTCTTTTGTACTATTGGTTAGAGCCTGTAAGTAAGCATTTCACTGTTGTATTCGGCGCACGTGACAAATAAACTTTGATTTGTCCCGTTCTGGAATTATAAGCTAATCATTGGACTTTGTTTCTGTCTCTCCCCTTCCCCTCTCTGCATGCTCTCCTCTGATGAACATCTGCTGCTGTTGCTCTTTATTCAATGCTTCAACAACAGGTAAGAACTGATTTTGTCTAGTCATATTATGTACATGTTACTTACCAAAGATAAGACTTTATTGCAATCCATTCTTGTGCCATTCATTTTCCGTGATCCCCAATCTGGTCTTTTGGGGCCTCAGTGCGTGCAGGCGTGGAGACTTTTGTTCCGACCCAGCACTAACATACCTAATCAACCACTCACTACGCCCTTGATTGGTTGAATCAGATAGTTCACCGCTGGACTGGAACCCAAGCGGTGACTAGTGAATAGAATAGGATGTTTAATCCATGGTATGAAATCAATGTTCAAGTCCATTTCAGTCTATTCTGTCTCATTAACCTTCCATAGTGAGCAACATGACAATGAGAATGACTCCCCAGTGTATTTGAATGAGTGGTGTGTGTGTGTGTGCGGTTGGGTGTGTGTGTTCGGTACGTGCGAGTGCGCATGTCATGGTCTCACTGGAAAACCTACACAGGCAGGTAATCAATACCACAATGCACCAGGCAGCTAAGAACCAAGGTGTGATTTGATTGGACGAGGGCAAAGGAGGTAGCCATTAAATGAGTGAAGGTGCAATGTGCCTTTTCAGAACGGAAACAGTGTGGCTGTCGTTATCTTTTTGATTTATATGAGTATATGGTATGAATATGTAGCGTGGAGTACAGCTGTGTGGTCTCTGCGGAGTGTACATGAAGGTGGTTGTTGTGTGTGTACAATATGTGCATAATAAGTTATGCATCTGTCTGCATGCATGCTTTGTGTGTGTGTGTGTGTGTGTGTGTGTGTGTGTGTGTGTGTGTGTGTGTGTGTGTGTGTGTGTGTGTGTGTCCATATGTAGATGAGAGTCCCTGGAAGATAGAGTGAAGTCTGTTTGTGTGGGAGAATATTGAAACACTTGTCTTGTGTCTCCAACATCTGTGTGAGTAAACGTGTGTCTGTGTGTGAGAGTGTGTGGGTGTCTTAATAGTCCCTGCCATTGACTCCATCATTTGAAAGCCCCAAGAGATACAGCCTTAGCAGTACTAGCTCTCTCTCTCTCTCTCTCTGTTTCTCTCTGTTTCTCTCTGTTTCTCTCTCTGTTTCTCTCTGTTTCTCTCTCTCTCTCTCTCTCTCTCTCTCTCTCTCTCTCTCTCTGTCTGTTTCTTGCCTCTCCAGTGTGTGTAGATGCATGTGTGTGTGCAGATGTAGGTTGCTGGAAGGCACTACAGGAGCAAATAGAAATCATACAGCAGACCAAGAATACTAAAACAATGCCTTGCAGCCTTGCAGAGGTATTTGTAAGTGATTATAGCATATGACAACAGCCACAACAGCACTTGTCTTCTGTACTGCCTTTGCGTTTTAAATTACCAAGGCAACTCTTCTGCAGCAATATGAACAGTACTTTTGATGCACAATATCACACGAATTGATTTGAATTTGAATTGAATATTCAGTGCACTCAGAATTCATACGATTAGTGGAGAGATGAGAGGGGATTTGTACATTAGGCTACATTAATATTATATTGTGTTTGGCTTGTGTTTACACCTGCTTTGTCACTGTGAAGAAATACTTTTACTAGCAACCTTTTAATACTGGTCTTAATGTAGAACCTCACAGGGCCCCTTTCATACAAAGTGCATTCAGAAAGTATTCACACCCCCTTCACTTTTTCCAGATTTATTTTGTGTTAAAGCCTTAATTTAAAGTTGATTAAATTGGGATTTTGTGCCACTGGCTTACATCAATACACCATAATGTCAGAAATTCCTTCTCGAACATGTGAACTTTCATGTGCCTTAATATCAAACTTGTATGTCATCTGTAAATACGAATACATTTGTTAAATTGTGAGCCTAGTTGGTTTAGCGACAGAAAAAGTCAGCAACCTTCCCGCTGACCATGACTGGCTGAGATAATGAGTGGGCTGGATATACCGAGAGATGAGTTTGGATTGGTCTGCGGTGTTGCATCTTGTGTCTATAAAATGAGCTGCTCATTATGAGTAAATAATCCTTTCTACTGCAGTCAAAATATATTATGTTAGCTATGGATAACTGCAATTATGTTACTCAATTACTCAATAACATTGTGGCCCAGAATTTATCAGGCACTATCGACAAAGGTCAATAGGAAAAAGGTTATGATGGTGTCACGACTTCTGCCCAAGTCAGTTCCTCTCCTTGTTCGGGCGGAGCTCGGCGGTCGACGTTGCCGGTCTTCTAGCCATCGCCGATCCACTTTTCATTTTCCATTGGTTTTCTCTATGTTTCCTACACACCTGGTTTTCATTTCCCAATTACTGGTCATGTATTTAACCCTCTGTTTCCCCCATGTCTTTGTGTGTGTTTGTTTATTGTTAGGACCGATACGTTTACGGCTGGTTTGTTCCGGATGCTGTGTTCACCCATGTTGTATGGCAACCATTATTGTTCGCACATTGGTTTTGTTACTTTGTGCTATTTTCTCTAGTAAAGCGCGTTGTTCACTCATCTCTGCTCTCCTGCGCCTGAGTTCATGCACCAGCTACACCCACCACCTGATAGAAAACACACGCCAGTCGTCATGGAGTCAGCAGGAGCAGATACCCCTGTTATTGGGGTCGAGGAGCGCATCCAGGAGCAAGCGACGATGCTCCATCATCCCGGCGCTACCATGGATCGCGTCCTACGGACTATGGATCGCTTTGAGAGAAAGGGAGGTCTTCCAGCGCCTCCGCCAGCGCAACCAAGGTCTCTACTACTCGCCCCTCTTTCACCCGGTCCCAGTGGGATTCGTCTGGCCCTCCCCAGGGAGTATGATGGGATGGCTGCACAATGTCAGTGTTTCCTCTCACAACCGGAGCTCTACCTAGCAACCGTCCACCCGGCGCCTTCGGACTGAGAGGAGGGTGTCCACCCTCGTCTCATGCCTCTCAGGGAGAATCCTGGAGTGGGCCAACGCTGTGTGGGGAGAAGGAGATGCGGCGCTGGACCACTTCGAAGATTTCACCTGCCGCTCCCGGGCTGTCTTCGACCACCCACCTGAGGGTAGAGTGGCGGGTGAACGTCTCATACATCTGAGGCAGGGGACGAGGAGCGCCCAGGAGTTCGCTTTGGACTTCCTGGCCGCTGGCGTGGGATGGAACGACAGGGCCCTGATCGACCACTATCGTTGCAGTTTGCGTGAGGACGTCCGTCAGGAGTTGGCCTGCAGGGACACCACCCTCACTTTCGATCAGCTGGTAGACCTGTCCATTCGGTTGGATAACCTGCTGGCTACCCACAGACGTTCAGATCGGGGTCTGTCGGTTCCATCCCCCAGCACCACCGCTCCAACACTCATGGAGCTGGGAGGTGCTGCCCTTAGGGAGACCGGAGGAGGTTCTGTTTCATGCACCATCTGTGGCCGCAGAGGGCACACTGTTGGTCGGTGCTGGGGAGGTTCCCCTAGGAGTCGAGGCAGCAGGCAGGGCGCTCTCGCATCACCCCAGGTGAGCCAGCACCATGCTCTCTGTTGCCCACATGTTTTTGAATGTTACTTTTCCTGAGTTTCCCCCGCATTCCCAGCATAAGGCATTCCCAGGAGTCACATATGTCTCCGAATCCCTGCGTCGGGGGTACATTCGGTCTTCCCCTTCACCCGCCTCCTCGAGTTTCGTGAGGTACAGTTACCTGCTACCTCTCATCGCCACAGCGATTGAGTCAATGCACGAGGCGTGCTTCTTCACGAAACTAGATCTCAGGAGTGAGTACAACCTGGTGCGTATCCGGGAGGGAGACGAGTGGAAGAAGGCGTTCAGTACCACCTCAGGGCATTATGAGTACCTCGTCATGCCGTACGGGTTGATGAATGCTCCATCAGTTTTCCAAGCCTTTGTAGATGAGATTTTCAGGGACCTGCACGGGCAGGGTGTAGTGGTGTATATTGATGACATTCTGATATACTCCGCAACACGCGCCGAGCATGTGTCCCTGGTGTGCAGGGTCCTTGGACGATTGTTGGAGCATGACCTGTACGTCAAGGCTGAGAAATGCCTGTTCTTCCAGCAGGCCGTCTCCTTCCTAGGGTACCGCATTTCCACCTCAGGGGTGGAGATGGAGAGTGACCGCATTTCAGCCGTGCGTAATTGGCCGACTTCCACCACTGTAAAGGAGGTACAGCGGTTTTTAGGGTTTGCCAATTACTACCGGAGGTTTATCCGGGGTTTTGGCCAGGTGGTGGCTCCCATTACCTCACTGCTGAAGGGGGGTCCTGTACGTTTGCAGTGGTCGGCTGAGGCGGACAGGGGTTTTGGTCACCTAAGGGCTCTGTTTACCTCGGCTCCCGTGCTGGCCCATCCGGATCCTTCTTTGGCGTTCATAGTGGAGGTGGACGCGTCCAAGGCTGGGATAGGAGCCGTGCTCTCCCAGCGCTCGGGCACGCCACCGAAGCTCTGCCACTGTGCTTTCTTCTCGAAGAAGCTCAGCCCGGCGGAGCGGAACTATGATGTGGGGGACCGGGAGTTGTTGGCTGTGGTGAAAGCCTTGAAGGCGTGGAGACATTGGCTTGAGGGGGCTAAACACCCTTTTCTCATCTGGACTGACCACCGCAACCTGTAGTACATCCGGGCTGCGAGGAGACTGAATCCTCGTCAGGCAAGGTGGGCCATGTTTTTTACCCGTTTTGTGTTTACCCTGTCCTACAGACCAGTTTCCCAAAATGTGAAGGCAGACGCACTGTCCCGGCTGTATGACACAGAGGAGCGGCTCATGGATCATACCCTCATACTCCTGGCCTCCTGCCTGGTAGCGCCGGTCGTGTGGGAGCTGGACGTGGACATTGAGCAGGCGTTGCGTACAGAGCCCGCTCCCCTCCAGTGTCCAGCTGGGCGTCTGTACGTTCCGTCTGCTGTCCGCAACCGGCTGATCTATTGGGCCCACACGCCACCCTCCTCTGGTCATCCTGGTATCGGTCGGACGGTGCGCTGTCTTAGTGGGAAGTACTGGTGGCCCACTTTGGCTAAGGATGTGAGGGTTTATGTTTCCTCCTGCTCGGTGTGCGCCCAGTGCAAGGCTCCTAGGCACCTGCCCAGAGGTAAGTTACAACCCTTACCTGTTCCACAACGGCCGTGGTCGCACCTGTCGGTAGATTTCCTGACCGATCTTACTCCCTCACAGGGTAACACCACGATCCTGGTCATTGTGGATCGTTTTTCTAAGTCCTGTCGTCTCCTCCTTTTGCCCGGTCTCCCTACGGCCCTACAGACTGCGGAGGCCCTGTTTACACACGTCTTCTGGCACTACGGGGTGCCTGAAATATAGTGTCTGATCGGGGTCCGCAGTTCACGTCGAGGGTCTGGAGGGCGTTCATGGAACGTCTGGGCGTCTTGGTCAGCCTTACCTCGGGTTTTCACCCCGAGAGTAACGGGCAGGTGGAGAGAGTGAACCAGGATGTGGGTACGTTTCTGAGGTCTTATTGCCAGGACCGGCAGGGGGAGTGGGCGGCGTTCGTGCCCTGGGCAGAGATGGCCCAGAACTCGCTCCTCCACTCCTCAACCAACCTCTCCCCCTTCCAGTGCGTACTGGGGTACCAGCCGGTTCTGGCGCCTTAGCATCAGAACCAAATCAAGGCTCCTGCGGTGGACGACTTGTTCAGGCGCACGGAGGAGACATGGGATGCCGCTCATGTTCACCTTCAGCGGGCCGTGCTGCGCCAGAAATCCAGCGCAGACCGTCACCGCAGTGAGGGACCGGGTCTAGCTCTCGACCCAAAACCTGCCCATCCGCCTGCCCTGCCGGAGGCTCGGTCCGCGGTTTGTGGGGCCATTTAAAGTTCTGAGGAGACTGAACGAGGTATGTTACAGGTTACAGCTTCCCCCCGATTACCGTATTAACCCCTCGTTCCATGTGTCTCTCCTCAGGCCAGTGGTGGCTGGTCCGCTCCAGGAGTCTGAGGTGCGGGAGGTTCCTCCGCCCCCTCTGGACATCGAGGGGGCCCCGGCATATTCAGTTCGATCTATACTGGACTCGAGGCGTCGAGCAATGGGCCTTCTGTACCTTGTGGAGTGGGAGGGGTACGGTCCGGAGGAGAGATGCTGGGTTCCGGTGGAGGACGTGTTGGACCCTTCAATGCTGCTGGAGTTCCACCGTCTCAATCCGGATCGCCCTGCGCCTCACCCTCCGGGTCGTCCCCAAGGCCAGCGTCGGTGCACTGCTGGAACCGCACGTCGAGGGGGGGTACTGTCACGACTTCCACCGAAGTCGGTTCCTCTCCTTGTTCGCGCGGCGCTCGGCGGTCAACGTCGCTGGTCTTATAGCCACTGCCGATCCACTTTTCATTTTCCATTGGTTTTGTCTATGTTTCCCACACACCTGGTTTTCATTTCCAATTACTGGTCATGTCTTTAACCCTCTGTTTCCCCCATGTCTTTGTGTGTGTTTGTTTATTGTTAGGGCCGGTACGTTTACGGCTGCTTTGTTCCGGGTGCTGTGTTCACCCGTACTGTATGGCAACCATTATTGTTCGCACATTGGTTTTGTTACTTTGTGCTATTTTCTCTAGTAAAGTGCGTTGTTCACTCATCTCTGCTCTCCTGCGCCTGACTTCATGCACCAGCTACACCCACCGCCTGACAGATCGACTACTTTCTGGATGATGATCATGCCATGCAATGCTGACTCCCTCTCATTTCATTACACTTTTTTAAATCAGTGGAACACAAAGGGCCAAACAAGCTGTGCAAACTTAAAGGAAACAACACAGGATGTATTATAAAAGGGGCTGCAGTCTGCCATGAAGCTTTCATCCATGTACACAGGTAAGAATCTAGCTACAGATTCAGATATTGTACATTTCTAATTTTGACAAAAAGTTGTTTTCATTGCAAGCTAAAGCTTGCTGTTAGCTAGCCAGCTGGAGTTTGATGGCTGGCTTGCTAACTAACAATGAACCTAACATTATTTGGTTAACTTTAGCTTGCTATGACAATGGTTTTGTATTGCTAGTAACGTTACTCTATGGATTGGGATTAGAGTTCATTTTCTAGCTAGCTACCTAACGTTAACGTGACATGTCTAAACAAAAGATCCCAAATCAAAGCTTGCTGTTAGCTAGCTAACGTTAGCTGAGTTTAAATATCTGGCTTGCTAGCTAACATTAACTTATGTGTATGAAATGTGTGTAACGTTAGTGATGTTTTCTCAGAATGCCATTTCATATTGCTAGTTATAGCCTAATGGTGGCTAGCTAACATTGAACTTATTGGTTAACTTTATCAAGCTATGACAATTGGTTTGTATTGCTAGTTAAAGCTTGCTGTTAGCTAGCCAGCTGGCGTTAGATGGCTGGATAGCTACAGTAGCTAACATTACCTGTATGAACTGTATGTAGTGATGTTATCTCAGAATGCCATTTCACATCTATTGTATAATAATGCTGAAATATTTGTATCTGGAATTTGTCTTTCAGCATTAATCAGTAGAACACGGCTGACTATAATCCACCAGTCATACAGTCATCAAAAAGAGAGCTGGCCCAAGCAAGCAAAGGCAGCAGGCAAGTCATCAACTACATGCACCATTGCTTCACGAACTACGGAGTTGGGAAAATACGTGTGGACCTGAGTTGTGATAACTGCAGTGGCCAAAACAAGAACTAGTTTGTGCTCTGGTATTGTGCCTGGTGGACCATGCACAAGCTCCACCACAATCTGGACCTTCACTTCCTGATCACAGGCCACACCAAGTTTGCCCCTGACTCATGCTTTGGCCTCATCAAGCAGCACTTCAGAAAGACCAGAGTGAATACTTTGTCTGATATTGCTGGTGTTGTGAAGGACAGCACTGTGACAGGGGTCAACATCCCACAGTTGGTTGGACTGGAGGATGGTACAGTGCAGGTGGAAAGCTATGGCTGACAACAACACCTGACTCCGTACTTCAGGCCGCTGCCACAGATCAAGCAGTTCCAGCACTAAGGGTAAAAAATTATTTTCATTGTATGAGGTTATTCTTATCTAAACGTGGGAGGTGAATTGATGTTGTGCAGGGTTGTAATGTCTTCAGATTTTTTTCTTATTCCCTGTTTTACAGCTTCGATGCTCTGGAGCCTGGTGTTGTCGCCAAGGAGTGTTGGGACTGTTGGGACCAGGTTTCAGCTGCTGCTTAACACTGACATCCTTCCTCCCGTAGATGGTCTGCCTGTAAAAGCACCACCTGGACTGGACACAGCTAGACAAACCATCTTTTTGACAAGATCAGGGAGTTTTGTGACAAAGAGGCTATGGACATCACATGCCCTGCACCAAAGTCAAGGGCAGGATAGAAACAGGCTTTCCGAATATACAGTGCCTTGCAAAAGTATTCATCCCCCTTGGTGTTTTTCCTATTTTGTTGCATTAAAACCTGTAATTTAAATTGATTTTTATTTGGATTTCATGTACTGGACATACACAAAATGGTCCAAATTGGTGAAGTGAAATGAAAAAAATGACTTGTTTCAAAAAATTATTAAAAAATAAAAAATGAAAAGTGGTGCGTGCATATGTATTCACCCACTTTGATATGAAGCCCATAAATAAGATATGGTGCAACCAATTACCTTCAGAAGTCACATAATTAGAAAAAGATATCTGAAACTTTGAACATCCCACGGAGCACCATTAAATATATTATAAAAAAATGGAAAGAATATGGCACCACAACAAACCTGCCAAGAGAGGCCCGCCCACCAAAACTCACGGACCAGGCAAGGAGGGCATTAATCAGAGAGGCAACAAAGTGACCAAAGATAACCCTGAAGGAGCTGCAAAGCTCCACAGTGGAGATTGGAGTATCTGTCCAAAGGACAATTTTAAGTCGTACACTTCACAGAGCTGGGCTTTATGGAAGAGTGGCCAGAAAAAAGCCATTGCTTAAAGAAAAAAATAAGCAAACACATTCAGTGTTCACAAAAAGGCATGTGGGAGACTCCCCAAACATATGGAAGAAGGTACTCTGGTCAGATGAGACTAAAATTGAGCTTTTTGGACATTAAGGAAAAAGCTATGTCTGGCGCAAACCCAACACTTCTCATCACCCCGAGTCACCATCCCCACAGTGAAGCATGGTGGTGGCATCATCATGTTGTTGGGATGTTTTTAATCGGCAGAGACTGGGAAACTGGTCAGAATTGAAGGAATGATGGATGGCGCTAAATACAGGGAAATTCTTGAGGAAAACCTTTTTCAGTCTTCCAGAGATTTGAGACTGGGACGGAGGTTCACCTTTCAGCAGGACAATGACCCTAAGCATACTGCTAAAGCAACACTTAAGTGGTTTAAGAGGAAACATTTAAATGTCTTGGAATGGCCTAGTCAAAGCCCAGACCTCAATCCAATTGAGAATCTGTGGTATAAAGATTGCTGTACACCAGCGGAAACCATCCAACTTGAAGGAGCTGGAGCGGTTTTGCCTTGAAGAATGGGCAAACATCCCAGTGGCTAGATGTGCCAAGCTTATTGAGACATACCCCAAGAGACTTGCAGCTGTATTTGCTGCAAAAGGTGGATCTACAAAGTATTGACTTTGGGGGGGTGAATAGTTATGCACGCTCAAGTTTTCTGTTTCTTTTGTCTTATTTCTTCTTTGTTTCACAATAATAAATATTTTGCATTTTCAAAGTGGTAGGCATGTTGTGTAAATCAAATGATACAAACTCTCAAAAAGCCATTTTAATTCCAAGTTGTAAGGCAACAAAATAGAAATGCCAAGGGGGGTCAATACTTTCACAAGCCACTGTAGATTCCCTCGTTCATGCGTGGTTTGGACGAACCCTTCCTCTGCACTATCTGCATTGCCTCTATTCACATGACTCTCTACTAACACACACGCCATACATTGCAGCTATTTTTTTTATCCTGTTGCTCAGCCACTTTACTCCTGATTGTATGCATGTAACTACCTCGTCTATCACTGATATCGTTATTGATATTGTTCTTGTACATACTGTATATTTTATTTATATTGACACTATCTATTTCTGATATTGCTACTATGCAAGTAACCATTTGGCTCTACCGTTGACACCTTCTGTAGAGACCATCCACTTAGCAAGACTTAGCAAAAATATTGATATATAAAATGAATATTGATATGTGTGGTCGTAACATGATTTTGTGACATACCACAAAAATCATGTGACCGTGTCAAGTGTCCACCACTTAAGTACATTGTGTCGATGGCTCTCTGTCAATAAAACATCTCTTTTTTTTAAATACAATTGTGCCCTCTGTTTTAATATAAGGACTTTTTTCAAGTAAGACAATTTAGTCAATTTCCACTAGTGGATGTCGCTGGGGGTTATAGCATTTCTTTCACATGACCCATCAATTTAGCCAAGTGTATCTGGGTAAGCGTCATCTAATATAAAATATTTTTATCTGGACACTTTCTGTTTACCTGGAATTTTTTCTTATTGTAGGCTACTACCACTTTTAGTCTTTAGCACATGGTCTCATGTGAATCTTTAAAGAGGTGGGTGGGGCTGGCTTAAGAGGGGGTGAATAATGTTGAATGGGTGTAGACAAAGGAGAGCTTTCTAGTAGGTACCAAAATATTCAAAGGCCTTCTCAAATGTGAGTTTGCAAGTGTATCAACTTTCAAAGTAGAATTACTTTCCCATTGTTCCTCAGAAATGCTGTGTATGATATACCATTTTGTAGCTCTGAGTCTCTACTTTTATCCAATGTAAAAAAACTGAAATTCTAATTTTGCTACATAAGACCGAATCCGGGTGGGGAGTCACAAATGTGCTTAACAAGTCATAAGTTGCATGAACTCACTCTGTAAAATAATAGTGTTTAAAAATGATGTTTGAATGACTACCTCATCTCTGTACCCCACACATACAATTATCTGTAAGGTCCCTCAGTCGAGTCGTGAATTTCAAACACAGAATCAACCATAAAGATCAGGTAGGTTTTCCAATGCCTCACAAAGAAGGGCACCTATAGGTAGATGGGTAAAAAAAGACATTGAATATCCCTTTGAGCATGGTGAAGTTATTAATTACGCTTTGGATGGTGTAGCAATACACCTAGTCACTACAAAGATACAGGTGTCCTTCCTAACTCAGTTGCCGGAGAGGTCAGGGATTTGCTAATTGAGTCTGTACAGAATAAAACATATTCCAAAACATGCATCCTGTTTGCAATAAGGCACTAAAGTAAAACTGCAAAAAAATGTGGCAAAAGAAATTAACTTTAAGAATTATAAATAGTGTTATGTTTGGAGCTAATCCAACACAACACATCACTGTGTACGACTCTTCATATTTTCAAGTATGGTGGTGGCTGCATCATGTTATGGGTGTGCTTGTCATCGACAAGGACTAGGGAGTTTTTTTATGATAAAAATAAACAGAATAGAGCTAAGCACAGGCAAAATCCAAAAGGAAACCTGGTTCAGTCTGTTTTTCAACAGGCGCTGGGAGACAAATTCGCAATAACCTAAAACACAAGGCCAAATGTACACTTGAGTTGCTTACCAAAACAACATTGAATGTTCCTGAGTGGCCTAGTTACAGTTTTGACTTGAATCGGCTTGAAAATATATGGTGAGACTTGAAAATGGCTGCTTAGCAATGATTGACAACCAACTTGACAGAGCTTGAAGGATTTTAAAAAGAATATGTGCAAATATTGTACAATCCAGGTGTATTTGTGTTTGTATTTATTATGCTACTCTTCCTGGGGTCCAGCAAAATTAAGGCAGTTATACAATTTTAAAAACATTACAATACCTTCACAACAGATTTCACAACACATGAAGTGTGTGTGCAACGCTCTTAGAGACACAGAAAGACTTACAACTATAATCGCTGCCAAAGGTGATTCTAACATGTATTGACTCAGGGTTGACAGATGTCAGATTTTTTTCTTCCACTTTGACATTACAGAGTATTTTGTGCAGACCGTTGACCAAAAACAACAATTAAATCAATTTTAATCCCACTTTGTAACACAACAAAATGTGGAAAATGTCAAGAGTTGTGAATACTTGGTGATAAGAGAAGTCTTGTGTGTGTGTGTGTTTGCATAGGTTTGTGTAACACCTTGTCTGTATAATGGGATGTAAATAGGCCAATATACAAATGTGGCAGGACTAATGCATATTTCAGATATTCAGAGCTGTCATCAATCATCATGTGACAGCTACAGATGCTTCCCTTCTGGAGGAAACTCCATCACAACACACACACACGCACGCACACACACACACACACACACACACACACACACACACACACACACACACACACACACACACACACACACACACACACACACACACACACACTCACAGACACATGCACGTACGCATGTATGCACATGAACACACACACACTCAGTTGTTGTGATGTTCTATCCTCCTGACATCTGAAATAGTTGATCACATGCTTGCATGCATGTTTGAACTTGCCTTATTTTTTCCAAAACTGAGTCAAAGTCGCTGAGAAAACTCCCAAACTGCATTGATGTTCATCATCAACCCAAGTTCTGGAGGAGGCAGAAAGGCATTTCCGTGCAGCTGCTGTTTGCTGTGCTTTGCACTCTGTCGACTGCTGTTTAAAAATAGCAGCCTGAAGTGGTGCAGAAGAGTAGCCACTCGACTGTGGACTCCACTACCGAGTACGCACTACAGAGTGTGTGAGTGTGTGTGGGTGGTAAACTGCACCCCTAGGCCATAGGCTTCGAACAACAGTACTTCATTGAAAATATTCTCTTTTGGTAAAATACAGCAGAGCCTGTAAAGAGATGACTCATAGCATTGTGTCCTTAGAACTGATGCCTCTATAGTTATGATAGCTCTAGTTAATACTCGGTAGACTCACAGTAACTGCATACGATCGCTTTCAACTTTAAACTCGCTATGAATGCCTTATTATAGTCAGTCAGAAATCATATTACCTTCGTTGTCTGACTTTGTTAGTAAATATGATAAAATACACTACCGTTCAAAAGTTTGGGGCCACTTAGAAATGTTCTTGTAAGAAAAGCTATTTTTTTGGTCCATTAAAATAACATCAAATTGATCAGAAATACAGTCGTGGCCAAAAGTTTTGAGAATGACACAAATATTATTTTTCACAAGTCTGCTGCCTCAGTTTGTATGATGGCAATTTGCATATACTCCAGAATGTTATAAAGAGTGATCAGATGAATTGCAATTAATTGCAAAGTCCCTCTTTGCCATGCAAATGAACTGAATCCACCACCAAAAAAATCGACTGCATTTCAGCCCTGCCACAAAAGGACCAGCTGACAGTGATTCTCTCGTTAACACAGGTGTGAGTGTTGACGAGGACAAGGCTGGAGATCACTCTGTCATGCTGATTGAGTTTGAATAACAGACTGGAAGCTTCAAAAGGAGGGTGGTGCTTGGAATCATTGTTCTTCCTCTGTCAACCTGCAAGGAAACACGTGCCGTCATCATTGCTTTGCACAAAAAAAGCTTCACAGGCAAGGATATTGCTGTCAGTAAGATTCCACCTAAATTAACCATTTATCGGATCATCAAGAACTTCAAGGAGAGCAGTTCAATTGTTGTGAAGAAGGCTTCAGGGCGCCCAAGAAAGTCCAGCAAGTGCCAGGACCGTCTCCTAAAGTTGATTCAGCTGCAGGATCGGGGCACCACCAGTACAGAGCTTGCTCAGGAATGGCAGCAGGCAGGTGTGAGTGCATCTGCACGCACAGTGAGGCGAAGACTTTTGGAGGATGGCCTGGTGTCAAGAAGGGCAGCAAAGAAGCCACTTCTCTCCAGGAAAAACATCAGGGACATACTGATATTCTGCAAAAGGTACAGGGATTGGACTACTGAGGACTGGGGTAAAGTCATTTTCTCTGATGAATCCCCTTTCCGATTGTTTGGGGCATCCGGAAAAAAGCTTGTCCGGAGAAGACAAGTTGAGCGCTACCATCAGTCCTGTGTCATGCCAACAGTAAAGCATCCTGAGACCATTCATGTGTGGGGTTGCTTCTCAGCCAAGGGAGTGGGCTCACTCACAAATTTGCCTAAGAACACAGCCATGAATAAAGAATGGTACCAACACATCCTCCGAGAACAACTTCTCCCAACCATCCAGGAACAGTTTGGTTGAGATGAACAATGCCTTTTCCAGCATGATGAAGTGGCAACAAAACATCGATATTTTGGGTCCATGGCAAGGAAACTCCCCAGACCTTAATCCTATTGAGAACTTGTGGTCAATCTTCAAGAGGCGGGTGGACAAACAAAACCCCACAAATTCTGACAAACTCCAAGCATTGATTATGCAAGAATGGGCCACCATCAGTCAGGATGTGGCCCAGAAGTTAATTGACAGCATGCCAGGGCGGATTGCAGAGGTCTTGAAAAAGAAGGGTCAACACTGCAAATATTGACTCTTTGCATCAACATCATGTAATTGTCAGTATAAGCCTTTGACACTTATGTAATTGTAATTATACTTCAGTATTCCATAGTAACATCTGACAAAAATATCTAAAGACACTGAAGCAGCAAACTTTGTGAAAATTAATATTTGTGTTATTCTCAAAACCTTTGGCCAGGACTGTACAGTGTAGACATTGTTAATGTTGTAAATGACTACTGTAGCTGGAAACGGCAGATTTTTATGGAATATCTACATAGGCATACAGAGGCCCATTATCAGCAACCATCATTCCTGTGTTTCAATGGCACGTTGTGTTAGCTAATCCAAGTTAATCATTTTAAAAGGCTAATTGATCATTAGAAAACCCTTTTGCAATTATGTTAGCACAGCTGAAAACGGTTGTTCTGATTAAAGAATCAATACAACTGGCCTTCTTTAGACTCGTTGAGTATCTGGAGCATCAGCATTTGTGGGTTTAATTACAGGTTCAAAATGCCCAGAAACAAATAACTTTCTTTTGAAACTCATCAGTCTACTCTTGTTCTGAGAAATGAAGGCTATTCCATGCGAGAAATTGCCAAGAAACTGAAGATCTCGTACAACGCTGTGTACTACTCTCTTCACAGAACAGGGCAACCTGGCTCTAACCAGAATAGAAAGAGGAGTGGGAGGCCCCAGTGCACAACTGAGCAAAATGACTACTATTTCAGGCAGAGTTCCTCTTTCCGGTGTCTGTGTTCTTTTGCCTATCTTAATATTTTATTTTTATTGGCCAGTCTGAGATATGGCTTTTTCTTTGCACTCTACCTAGAAGGCCAGCATCCCTTAGTCGCCTCTTCACTGTTGACGTTGAGACTGATGTTTTGCGGGTACTATTTAATGAGTCTAGTCAACAGGCAGTGATTTATGGGATTTGATATGAAACATGCAATTGAACCCATAAGTGTATGAATGTGTTTTAGTGTCAGTTTGAGTCCGGGGTTGGAACCAAAGTTATTTTCCAATCATTTAGTTCTTTTTTTCCATTACGTTCCACTGTTCCGACCTGCAAAATAAAGTTCTGAACCAGTTCGAACCTGTTTATATCGTTCCTTTCTATTCCTTTTTAACACTAGAACCGCTAAAGCAGTCATTTTGACTGATCATCATTTTTTATTTGTATTGCTCTGACATTTTTTTATCTCATGCCCCCTTCTGTCCTTGACTTTTCCTAAATAAGTCTATATAACACACTGCCATTGTTAGAATCTTAATATCACAAGCAGAAATGTTATAGCCAGGTTTAGGAGGGCATATCATTTGTTTGAATGGTTTTCCCTTGTTGCCCCTCCTTCTCCCAACAGAAGGGCCTGCTCCGCTCCTTCTTCCGACATTTGTAAGTGCAGTGCCCAGTTGTTAATCCCCCTGACAATTGACTCGAAACTGAACCTAAAATATACCAACACAAATTTCACACGTATAACAACAGATTAAGTAAATTATGATGGGGAGAATGGGTGAGTTGATGAGCGAGGGGAAGCGAAAGAAGCATAATTATGCAATCACCAATAGTGAATGAAGAACAGGGCGGGCCATTCTATTTTATTGATCCATTCTAATTATAGGCCTAATTTTAAAATGGTATGTACCCTATATCAGTTCACCGAATCTAAGCAATCTTATCAGTCTACTTTGGCCTACTTGGAGTAGGCAACAAAGCGAGAGCGTGCCTAAATGTACATGCTGAACGTCTTTCAATCTCTGGGAAAATATCCACATCGGGCGGCAGGCGCGAGTGTCGGAGAATGTGGTGATGAGGCTTGTGGAACCTTATGTTGGCAAGGGGAGCAATGTCACCATGGACAATTCCTTCACTTCACTGTCATTGCAAACAAGTTGCTTGCGAAGAAAACAAGTCTGGCCGGCACCATGAACAAAGTGAGACGGGAGCGCCTTCCCTCTGTGCAAAATAAGGCACCTGCACAGCCGTTGTGGAGCAACAGTGCAGAAGAATGACAAGACAACTGGAAACAATCAAGAGAAAGCCGGATACTATTACACACTACAACCAAACAAAGCTCGACAATAAATTACTTCACCAATCAGTGTGGATAGAGCTGATTGCTATGGAGCGGGCAAGCTATAGTTATTTACATGCGCGATGGACAGATAAATGTAGGGAGCGAGATACGTCAGAAATGTTGTGGGTGGGGGGAGAGAGAGAGAAGGTGGAGTAGGAGGCTTCACTTGAAGTGTTGGGCATCTTGTTATGACATGCATTATCTGAATTAGCTAGGCCCACAGAAGTTTACCTACGGAGCAGCGGCTTTTATGGAGGAACTTTGAATTTTGGACCAGAGCTAGCTAGCTAGCTAATAAGCTTGTGTCTGCAGAGCTGCACCAGAATTAAAAACTGATTTGACCTTTTTGTAGTTAATAAATCTAACTTGAAACAATAACTTCTAGTATCCTCAATTAACTAGCATTGAAAACGTTAATCCATTCTTCTGTTATTAAAAATATTTCCCTAATTTCTGAATCACGCTTGTGAAATCAGTAGGCTTCACGCACACACAGGTAGCCTACATGGGGCAGGTAGCCTACACGCACACACACTGGCAAAGATTTTCAGCTGGCAGACAGACACTGGAATACTCTTCTTAGTGACAGAGTGAGGGCTTTGTTCCGTTTTTTTGTGGGACTGAAAAAAATGCCCAGAACGTAAAGGAACGTTATTAACTGGTTCCCATTCTTATAAAATAATGGTTCTCTTCCGGAACAGTATAGATCACTTTCGTTCCTGGTTCTGATTCTGTTCCTCAAATTTTTTTGGTTATTTTCCGGTTTTCTGTTCTGCTCCCTGAACAGGTTCCAACCCCTGGTTTGAGTTGGTAATGAGATTTGTCAGATGTGTCATGCTGGTTATGTAGATGTGTTAGTGTTAAAGGTCAGGTGACAGGTCATGACCAGATCATACCCCACCCTTTGACCTCCCTGACAGCTGACCTCTCACCATTGATCAGTAGAGCATCATCCCTCCAGGCAGTGACATGTTTGTGTGTGTGTGTATGTGTTCACAAGTATAGTGCCTACAGTGTATGTGTGTATACAGTAGTGCATGTGTACGTGTGTACTGGTGTGTGTTTCTGTGGGATTGCAAGATTGCGTGCCTACAGTGTTTGTATACAGTGCATTCGTAAAGTATTCAGACCCTTTGACTTTTTCTACATTTTGTTATGTTACAGCCTTATTCTAGAATGGCTAAAATATATGATTTTCCCTAATCAATCTACACAAAATATCACATAATGACACATTTTTGCAAATGTGTTAAAAATAAAAAGCAGAAATACCTTGTTTACACAACTATTCAGAGCCTTTCCTATGACACTACAAATGCCATTGATCATCATTGAGATGTTTCTAAAACTTGATTGGAGTCCACCTGTGGTAAATTCAATTGATTGAACATGATTTGGAAAGGCACACACCTGTCTATATAAGGTCCCACAGTTCACAGTGCATGTCAGAGCAAAAACCAAGCCATGAGGTCGAAGGAATCGTCCATATAGCTCTGAGACAGAACTGTGTGGAGGCACAGATCTGGAGAACGGCATCAAAACATTTCAGCATTGAAGGTCCCCAAGAACACAGTGGCCTCCATCATTCTTAAATGGAAGACGTTTGGAACCACCAAGACTCTTCCTAGAGCTGGCTGCCGGGCCAAACTTAAGCAATCGGGGGAAAAGGGCCTTGGTCAAGGAGGTGACCAAGAACCCACCAATTAGGCCAATATGGTAGAGTGGAACCTGCCAAGACAACTCAGAAGTGGCTTCAGGACAAGTCTCTGAATGTCCTTGAGTGGCCCAGCCAGAGCCCGGACTTGAACTCGCTCGAACATCTCTAGAGAGACCTGAAAATAGCTGTGCTGTGACACTCCCCATCAAACCTGACAGAGCTTGAGAGGATCTGCAGAGAAGAATGGGAGAAACTCCCCAAATACAGGTGTGACAAGCTTGTAGCGTCATACCCAGGAAGACTCAAGGCTGTAATCACTTCCAAAGGTGCTTCAACAACGTACTGAGTAAAGGGTCTGAAAACTTATGTAAATGTAATATTTCCGTTTTTTAGTTTTAATACATTTGCAAAAATGTCTAAAAACCTGTTTTTGCTTTGTCATTATGGGGTATTGTGTGTAGATTGATGAGGAAAAAAGCAATTTCATCCATTTCAGAATAAGGCTGTAACGTGACAAAATGTGGAAAAAGTCAAGGGGTCTGAGTACTTTCCGAATCCACTGTATGTGCGTGTGTAAACATTTGTACGGGTGTACATGTGTGTGTGCGTGGATGTGTGTCTGCATGCACACAATACGCTTACAGAACCCCAGCGACCAAACACCCTGTCCCACAGGAACTATTGAACATGTCAACAGTCGCCTAATTGACACACTGGACGTTTAGCATGGATGGGCCTCCTCATTTTCCACCTGCTTACATGTATCCACCTCCACATGTAAGTGGATTTAGTATTGTCTGAAGTTAAAGCAGTGAGATATAGCTAGACGATTAATCAGTTATTGAATTCAAGCCAGGTTCTGTCCCCAGCTCTCGGACTAGAGATCCTTAGGGTTTGGCTGGTTGGACATCTAGCCTTGAGAGTTTTGATGACATCGTCCTCGAGGGGCTTTGGGTGGTATTGATCTTAACAGGCGAAGGAGGGATGGGGGTGTCACAGGGAAGGATAGAGGGAGGAGAAATCAATGGGGTTGTGCTGCTAATTCAGTTGCGTTGGTCAGATGTGTGTGTGTGTGTGTGTGTGTGTGTGTGTGTGTGTGTGTGTGTGTGTGTGTGTGTGTGTGTGTTGTGTGTTCTAGTCTTAGTCTAGTCTTTGCTTAGTAT
>NC_042985.1:38042403-38069903 GCF_901001165.1 Salmo trutta | reverse complement strand
ACATGTCTGAGAGGACAGAGGGAGAGAAGAGTCAGACTCATACATACACCCATTCCAAAAAAACCACACACAATCAGGCTAACGCACTCTTCAAAGGCAATCCTACCCAAACACGAATACAGACGTACACGCACTTAAAAACACATGCTCACACATTTACTCAACTGTACAGATACCAGATCAAAACATGTCGTTCTCACCCAGGCTGGTGGACTCGGTGAGGTTGATGGTGTGCTGGCACAGGCCAGGCCCTGGTGTAGGGGTGTGTGTATGGTGAGGGGGCGAGGAGGAAACGGAGGCCTGGGAGGGGGCTCTGTCGCTCCCCGTACTCTCCAGCTTCAGACGGTCATTCTCTGCCTTCAGTTTCTCTATCTCCCCCTGAGAGAAAACACCCGAAGACACATAGCAACAGTCGGTCCACAAAACACTGTGTGTGCGTGTGCGTGTGCGCGTACGTTTCACCGTGTGTAGGTGTGTTACCTGCATGTGGTTCATGGCCTCTCTGAGCTGGTCCAGCTGATGGGCCGAGCTGAGAGCCTCAAGGCGGATGTCCGTCAGCTTCATCTCCTTCTCCCTGAGCTCGCTGCGGAGCTGCATCACGGTCTCCGCCTCACCGTCCAGACAGTCCGACAGCCTGCACACAGACGCTCATTGATATAACGTGTGCATTTTCTCTCACACACACACACACACACACACACACACACAAGACACGAGCACACACTAGACACGAGCACACATACACACATACACACACCGCACCGTATACGTACAGCGAGTTGGATTGTGAGTTCCTGAGCACGTGGCTGGACGTTGTGGATCCGTTGTGGGGGTGTTTGGGGGAGGAGGGGAGGGAGGAGTCTGTCATCTCCTCTATGTCAGAGTGGGACGAGGCGGACTTGGGAGACTTCTTCTTGCTGAACGCCTGCTTGAAGGAGCTCCGCAACTGCAGGCGGGAGAGAGACAGAGAGGAGGGGAGGGTGAGTGTACGCGTGCGTGTGGGTGGGTGTGTGTGAGAGAGAGAGGAGTGTGAGGATACACTCCCAAAACAGACGGGGAGCAAGGGAAAGCAGGAGGAAAGTGGGGGAAGGCAGCTGTGAGGGGAGTGCCTGAGTAAGTGAGTGATAGATCAAGAAAAGAGAGAAGGGAAGGAGAGGCAAAGGGAAAGGACTAGTGCTATAGGGAGGCCGTGACTTGAGCTTATGCTTTAAACACAAATGAATGAGTGTCAGGTGGTTATTGTGTGTGTGTGTGTGTGTGTGTGTGTGTGTGTGTGTGTGTGTGTGTTTACAGACTTCCAGTCCACTAACCTCACCTACTGTGTGTGTGTATATAACTGTATAATGCACTGTAGACCGTAGAGAGAAATAACTACACTTCAGTGAATAGGACTAGAAAAGAGCACCTAAGGCTGTTGTGGAGACCACCAGTTTCATGTAACTTTAATGTACAGCTAAAATGGTATAGTATGTTTGCTACACGGTTACCGTGAAATGGTTGCATTAGAATTGAGCCTTATATTACGTTTCTGTTTCAGAGCAGACTCAAAGTCACATCAGGAAAGGATTCAGGATGAAGAACACAACTGGAGAGGAAAGCAGAGGGATGACTGAGGACAGGAGAGGAAGGAGAGGGATTGTGTTAGTAACCTACAGAGTGCAGGGGGTTAGGTTAAGGTTAGCTCGAGGTGAAGCTGCCTTTCGTTTATTTTTATTGTTTTATCCACTCTTACCTCATAGACCTGCCATATGAAGCGATAGCACAGAGGAAGACAGAGAGAGAGAGAGAAAGAGAGAGACACACAAAACAGCAGAGGTTCAGTGGGGAGCGTGTGAGCGTGTTAGTGGTAGGGACATAGCCAGCGTTCAGTGGAGGCTACAGAAAGTGTACTGTGGTAAATGCTCTAAGGCATCCCAAAAGTAAAACCTTAGGAATCGGGAGCGCAATCTACACGTCTAGAACTTGTATCATGAGAATCTCTGAACAGGGTACAGAATGGAAGGCGATTTAAAATAGAATGTACGCACTCGAATAGGAATACAACTGTCCTGCACCAGAAGATACTGAATCCATTTGCTTCAACCCACACTGGTGCAGACTGATGTCCTTCTAGTAGGAGGCTCATTTACGGTCCACTACCCTTCTTACCATGATTCCTCACAGACAGCCCACATACACCCTACATACTACACCCTGCCACATATGGCTTTTCCAATCCGCAAATGATCAACGGACCACCTATGGCCTGTGCAAAAAAACACGTGAGAACCATGGGCTCTCTGAGAAGAGCTTATTATCTCTAGATCTTAAACGTGTCACGTGACTTTCGCTTGTTGAAACTGCCTATAGAGAGTACACCCGTCTACACAAAGTGGATTGGGATTGGGACACGAGTATTCTATGATAAATCTATAGAGCTACACATAGAGAAAATTCAAAGCTAAAGCCAGCTTTATACAGGGTCACTTCAATGTTATTGCATCTATGGGAAAAGAGGATAGGACCACGAATCACTAGGGTCTAGACAGGTTCAAATAGCAGCCAATACCATGAAGCAATTAGAGTGGGGCTCAATTCCATTTCAAATCCTGTTGGAAACCAAATTTCTCTATTGGAATGTAATACAATTTCTGAAATGTTATTGGAATTGAGCCCAAGTCAGGAGGATCGACTAGGAGATAGATTTGCTACAGACACTACAGCAGTGACACACTGGGTATGAAAGCAGCTCTTAGAGCAACAATCAGCGTATCAAGATACTGTAGATGTAGGCAACAAAACAGAGTCTAGTAGTATCTTTAGAGTCTCAAGCGTAGCTGTTTCCATCTAGCATCTTTGAAGCGGTACACATACAATTACTTGGCACGAAAGCTTTCAGGTTGATCACTATTTTGTTGCCTACAGATATCAACATAAAGGCACACAGCCTAAAAGCGTCTATAGTAACCTAAACACAAATAGGATGCATACATCATCATCTTCAAACTGTCCTCCTGTGCAAGACACGATCTGTCAGCAACAAGGAGCAAGAGGGAACACAACAAGAAATGGAACAACGTTAACTTCCTGTATCAACAGGAAATTGAAAATATTCAAATATGTTCTGCGTTTCTCTATTTCACAAAACCTCTACAATTGTAGATCTAGGTAACATACCAAATTACACACTATTCCCTATACAGTACACTATTTTTTTTTAACAGTAACTGAGTCTACAAGGGTAGCTAATTGCATTGCATTCCCCTTGGCCCCTGTGCAAGATGCCTGAGAAAGAGACCCCAGAGTGTGAGTTACAAACACATAAATACATATATAGAGAGACGAAACAAGTGAGACAGAGACAAACTTAAATACAAGCTGTTAGATTTCATTTGGAGTAAGATATGTTTGTGTGTGTTGTTTGTTGTGTGTTAGTGAGTGATCATACTCAGTTCCAGTGTGCGTGTCTGTGTGCGTGCGTGTGTGCGTAATGTGCATGTGTGAGTGTGCGCGTGTGAGCGTGCATGTCTGCGAAAGTACATACCCAGTTCTTCTTGTTCTTCTTCTTGTTCTTAGCGTCGGCGTCCATGTTGGATCCCACACTGGAGTGGCTGGTTGCACTGGCAACGCTGCTGACGCTGTCTGACGAGTGCTGTCTCCTCATCCGTAGGTCTGGCTGCTGCTGCTGCAGGGGGCTGCCATTACTACCACCACCACCTGAGAAAGAACCTGAGAAAGAGGGGAGGAGAGGAGGGAGGTTGAGAGACGGAGACTTGTTTTAAAGACTCAGAAATAATACAGTATCACAGCATTGGGGGGGAAGTCTATAAGTTCACCTTTTTCTCTTGCCAGGTGTAAGCTTCAAGGTAGAGTCAGTGATATGACGTAGATGCATAAAATAAAGAGCATAGTGCAGGGTTCCCTAACTGGTGGGGCGCAGGTGATTTTATTTGGCCCCCCCAAGTTTTCTGAGCAAGTTTGGGACATAAAAGACCGTATAAATACAGTAGCAGAAAATCATCTCCAAGTGATTTTCATTTTGGAAATCTGTTCTAAAGTATTCCCACGTAAAATAGAGAGACACAGAGGATCCGGAAAGTATTCAGACCCCTTGACTTTTTCCACATTTTATTACGTTACAGCCTTATTCTAAACTGGATGAAATAAATATTTTTCCTCCTCAATCTACACACAATACCCCATAATGACAAAGCGAAACAGGTTTTTAGATTTTTTTTGCAAATGTATTAAAAAATAAAAAAAACTGATACTTTATTTACATTAGTATTCAGACCCTTTGCTTTGAGACTCGAAGTTGAGCTCAGGTGCATCCTGTTTCCATTGATCATCCTTGAGATGCTTCCATAACTTGATTGGAGTCCACCTGTTGTCAATTCAGTTGATTGGACATGATTTGGAAAGGCTGGCAGCCCGGCCAAACATAGCAATCGGGGGAGAAGGGCCTTGATCAGGGAGTTTACCAAGAACCCGATGGTCACTCTGAAGGAGCTCCAGAGTTCCTCTGTGGAGATGGGAGAACCTTCCAGAAGGACAACCATCTCTGGAGCACTCCACCAATCAGGCCTTTATGGTAGAGTGGCCAGACAGAAGCCACTCCTCAGTAAAAGGCATGACAGCACATTTGGAGTTTGCCAAAAGGCGCCTAAAGCACTCTCAGACCATGAGAAACAAGATTCTCTGATCTGATGAAACCAAGATTGAACTCTTTGGCCTGAATGCCAAGCGTCACATCTGGAGGATGTGAAGCATGGTGGTTGCAGCATCATGCTGTGGGGATGATTTTCAGCAGCAGGGACTGGGAGACTAGTCAGGATCAAGGGAAAGATGAATAAAGCATAATACAGAGAGATCCTTGATGAAAACCTGCTCCAGAGCGCTCAGGACCTCAGACTGGGGCGACGGTTCACCTTGCAACAGGACAACGACCATAAGCACACAGCCAAGACAACGTAGGAGTGGCTTCGGGACAAGTGTCTGAATGTCCTTGAGTGGCCCAGCCAGACCCTGGTCTTGAACCCGATCGAACATCTCTGGAGAGACCTGAAAATAGCTGTACAGCGACACTCCCCATCCAACCTGACAGAGCTTGACAGAATCTGCAGAGAAGAATGGGAGAAACTCCCCAAATACAGGTGTGCCAAGCTTGTAGTGTCATACCCAAAAAGACTCGAGGCTTAAATCGCTGCCAAAGGTGCTTCAACAAAGTACTGAGTAAAGGGTCTGAATACTATGTAAATGTGATATTTCAGCTTTTTATTTGTAATAACTTAGCAAAAATTTCTAAAAAACAGTTTTTGCATTGTCATTATGGGGTATTGTGTGTAGATTGATGAGGAAAAAGTCAAGGGGTCTGAATACTTTCCGAATGCACTGTATCTGTGATCGTATACAAATGTAAGCTAGGTTTGAAAATATTATGTTTTAGTCAAATATTATATGTTTGGGCTTCTTGCGGTCAATTTGCAATCTACAAATTATTTGAAAAAAGCTCTTCAGTACAGGCCATTCTACTGACAATGTTTGTCTATGGAGATTGCATGGCTGTGTGCTCAATTTTATACAACTGTCAGAAACGGGAGTGGCTGAAATAGCCGAATCCCCTAATTTGAAGAGGTGTCCACATACCTTTGTATATATAGTGGATCTGTGGTGCTGCTCGTGGAAACATCATTTATCTGAGTGTACTGTACCTTTAAGGTACTCTAAGAGGTTGTTGGTGTTACTGCTATGGTTGTGGTTCGGTTCTCCTTACCTGTCCTGTTCTGTTTGCAGGTGAATTCAGGTGTGTTGATGACTCCGTTGATGGCGGCCTGGGCCACGTTGTTCTGTTTCTTCAGCAGCTCAATGTTCTTCCTCAGCTCGTTCAGCTCACAGTCCTGCAGGGAAAACACATTTAGAACATTACAACAACATGCAACTAACAGTCACGCATCTAAAATTCATATACGTGATCACATTTTTATATTTTGGTTTTCCTTGGGCCGAGATGAACATTATTCAATTCTGCCTTAAATGATGTCATGTTATGTTATGACATGCCTCACCTTGTGCTCAGCGGTCATAGTGAGACTCTTCAGTCTGATGGTCATGTTACCCAGGCTCTGTTCAAACGCTGCCACCAGGTGAGCCTGCACAGGGAAATAACACAGGTTAGAATATGTCAAACTATACTTAAGCAATAAGGCCAGAGGAGTGTTATATGGCCAATATACCACAGCTAAGGGCTGTTCTGAACACAGCCCTTAGCCGTGGTATATAGGCCATATATCACAAACCCTGAGGTGTCTTATTGCTATTATAAACTGGCTGCCAACGTAATTAGAGCAGTAAAAATAAATGTTTTGTCATACCCGTGGTATACGGTCTGATATATCACGGCTGTCACCCAATCAGCATTCAGGGCTCGACCCACCCAGTTTATAATTCTACTTATAGGTTCAAAAGAGGTTATGTTACAGTTCAACTTAGATTGGATGGCCAAAGATCCTTCAGAAGCGGTTACTGTCAAAGCATGAGAGTGATGAGCTCAACAGTAGCTGCACTCCCAGATGACCTGCTTCAAGGACAGAACGAGCAGCAGATAAGACAAAAGCAACTGCCAGGAATCCAAGCCAAGTTACCGAATAACAACAGTTGCAACATCTTAAAACCGACAGCTTAATCGGTGCGTTGATTAGCCTACATTCCAGTTAAAAACTAGAAGTCAAAGCAAAAACAAAACGTAACAGCAAATGCTACATATCATAATAACCAACTCTGTCGGTCGCACAACTTCAAAATGTCTCAAAAGGCGGCACCAGAAATCCTCTAAATCCGACTTAAATCCTCTCACACCTCTCTAATAGATGTGTCCCCACTAGAGCTTTGGTCGACAGGGTCTCCCAGGTCCCCTCTGAGTGGCGGTGCCGGATGGATTCTCCTCCTGGAAGGGTAGTGGTTCAGGGGGAGCCAGATGCCCTCTGTGCCCGCTCTGGGGTATGGTCTGCTGGACGCCATGGCTAGGGAGGCTGGATGCTAACAATGCTAAAGCTACAGCGTTGACTCCGTGGCTCTTGAGTACCACTTTTCCCCGGCACATGAACCGTGTCTATTCTCTCCAGTGTCTAAGAACTAAGACAGAGTGTCTGGGTGGGTGGGTGGGTGGAGAGAGAGAGCGTGGAGGGTTGAAGGGGAATGCGTGGGACGGAGAGACAGTGGGGAGACAGAGAGAAGTGGTATCTGGGTGACGATAGACTCCTCTCCCAATTGTGATAAAAAAAGAGAGACAAGGTAGAGCCAGAGACCTTGAACAACCATGAGTTGAGATACTGCAGCTAAACATAGACTACAAGACTGGCTTTGAGCAGTGTGAGAAAAGCTCTCATTGAACGTGTACTGACGGTTAACACAGCCACAATGGCCTCGCCTGAAACCCAAACATGACATCACTCTTTTTACCCCCCCCCCCCCCCCCCCCCCCCCCGAAAAATAAAAATAATTGTAGACCACTGTGTGAAGACCTTCATCACCTAAGAACGTTTAATCTCCTCTGTCTAGGATGCTCTGTGTAGTTAACCCCTGCACTACACGCTGGTCAATAGAAACGTATGTACACCTCTGAACATGTAGGGAGGTGGTTGGTGTACTAGCGTGTAGCAGATGTGCCGACTGACACACGACTCAAGTATCAGAGCTGCCCTCGTCACGTGAGGGGCTTTGCAGCTAGATATGCGTCTTCAAATCAAACTGTACATCACATGCGCCGAATACAACAGGTGTACCTTACCATGAAATGCTTACTTACAAGTCCTTAATTAACAATGCAGTCCAAGAAATAGAGTTAAGAAAATATTTACTAAATAAAATAAAGTAACAAAATAACAATAATGAGGCTATATACAGGGGGTGCCGGTAGGTAGAGGTAAAGTGACTATACATAGATAATAACCAGCAAGTAGCAGCAGTGTAAAAACAAAGCGGGAGTCAATGTAAATAGTCCGGGTGGCCATTTGATTAATTGTTCAGCAATCTTGGGGGTAGAAGCTGTTGAGGAGCCTTTTAGACCAAGACTTGGTGCTCTGGTACCGCTTGCCGTGTGGTAGCAGAGAGAACAGTCTATGATTTGGGTGACTGGAGTCGTTGACAATTTTTTAGAGGCCTTCCTCTGACACCGCCTAGTATATACAGTTGAAGTCGGAAGTTTACATACACTTAGGTTGGAGTCATTAAAACTCGTTTTCAACCACTCCACAATTGTCTTGTTTACAAACTATAGTTTTGGCAAGTCGGTTAGGACATCTACTTTGTGCATGACACAAGTAATTTTTCCAACAATTGTTTAAAGACAGATTATTTCATGGCTTTAGAAGCTTCTGATAGGCTAATTGACATAATTTGAGTCAATTGGAGGTGTACCTGTGGATGTATTTCAAGGCCTACCTTCAAACTCAGTGCCTCCTTGCTTGACATCATGGGAAAATCAAAGAAATCAGCCAAATTGGAGACCTCCACAAGTCTGGTTCATCCTTGGGAGCAATTTCCAAACGCCTGAAGGTACCAGGTTCATCTGTACAAACAATAGTACGCAAGTATAAACACCATGGGACCACGCAGCCGTCATACCGCTCAGGAAGGAGACTTTGGTGCAAAGAGTGCAAATCAATCCCAGAACAACAGCAAAGGAACTTGTGAAGATGCTTGTGAAGAGGAAACAGGTACAACCGTGAAGCACGGGGTGGCAGCATTATGTTGTGGGGGTGCTTTTCTGCAGGAGGGACTGGTGCACTTCACAAAATAGATGGTATCATGAGGAAGGAAAATGATGTGGATATATTGAAGCAACATCTCAAGACATCAGTCAGGAAGTTAAAGCTTGGTTGCAAATGGGTCTTCCAAATGGACAATGACCCCAAGCATACTTCCAAAGTTGTGGCAAAATGGCTTAAGGACAACAAAGTCAAGGTATTGGAGTGGCCATCAGAAAGCCCTGACCTTAGTCCTATAGAACATTTGTGGGCAGAACTGAAAAAGCGTGTGCGAGCAAGGAGGCCTACAAACCTGACTCAGTTACACCACCTCTGTCAGAAGGAATGGGCCAAAATTCACCCAACTTATTGTGGGAAGCTTGTGGAAGGCTACCTGAAACATTTGACCCAAGTTAAACAATTTAAAGGCAATGCTACCAAATACTAATTGAGTGTATGTAAACTTCTGATCCACTGGGAATGTGATGAAAGAAATAAAAGCTGAAATAAATCCTTCTCTTCTATTATTCTGACATTTCACATTCTAAAAATAAAGTGGTGATCCTAACTGACCTAAGACAGGGAATTTGTACTAGGATTAAATGTCAGGAATTGTGAAAAACTGAGTTTAAATGTATTTGGCTAAGGTGTATGTAAACTTCCGACTTCAACTGTATAGTAGCAGTAGAAAGCTGTGATCATCCTCTTTTTAGTGGCAACCATCATATTCTGTAGCTAAAGGTAATGTGGCAGCCTATTAATTATGAAAATATAAAATAAATACTCTTTTACTGGGCTACTCAAAATCAAATACAAATTCCCTATAATTGTAGGCTAACTATACTCTTTAAGCCGCCCTGCACAATCGATCAATGAACCAACAGCATTGCCTAGGCCTATACGTTGCCTTCCAGGCTCATGGATATAAAGTTTGGAGCATAGCATAAGGTAACCGGTCCATCCAGTAAGCATAATAATACATTCCACACTCAAACGAAATTACTAGAGTTTATTTAATTTTGGAGTAGACCAATTATGTTCCAAAGACATCTTAAATATGTTTTTTAAAACGTTTTTCTGCCGTGCGTAATATGTGATAGCCTATTAGGCTATGTGTTCTACATGCCACGTCTTAAATGCGTTGAAATAATCATCACCAGCATTGTCGATTTCCTTTGGTTTGGCTTCGAAACAAGATCCACAACAACCATGTTTTTCACTCAGTTCCAACCTGAGTGAAACTGCATATCTAAAGGACCGTCTGAAGTATAAAGTTCCTGATAGAAGTCTCGAAATACACTGCTCAAAAAAATAAAGGGAACACTTAAACAACACAATGTAACTCCAAGTCAATCACACTTCTGTGAAATCAAACTGTCCACTTAGGAAGCAACACTGATTGACAATACATTTCACATGCTGTTGTGCAAATGGAATAGACAACAGGTGGAAATTATAGGCAATTAGCAAGACACCCCCAATAAAGGAGTGGTTCTGCAGGTGGGGACCACAGACCACTTCTCAGTTCCTATGCTTCCTGGGTGATGTTTTGGTCACTTTTGAATGCAGGCGGAGCTTTCACTCTAGTGGTAGCATGAGACGAAGTCTACAACCCACACAAGTGGCTCAGGTAGTGCAGCTCATCCAGGATGGCACATCAATGCGAGCTGTGGCAAGAAGGTTTGCTGTGTCTGTCAGCGTAGTGTCCAGAGCATGGAGGCGCTACCAGGAGACAGGCCAGTACATCAGGAGACGTGGAGGAGGACATAGGAGGGCAACAACCCAGCAGCAGGACCGCTACCTCCGCATTTGTGCAAGGAGGAGCAGGAGAAGCACTGCCAGAGCCCTGCAAAATGACATCCAGCAGGCCACAAATGTGCATGTGTCTGCTCAAACGGTCAGAAACAGACTCCATGAGGGCGGTATGAGGGCCCGACGTCCACAGGTGGGGGTTGTGCTTACAGCCCAACACCATGCTGGACATTTGGCATTTGCCAGAGAACACCAAGATTGGCAAATTCGCCACTGGCACCCTGTGCTCTTCACAGATGAAAGCAGGTTCACACTGAGCACTTGACAGACGTGACAGAGTCTGGAGACGCCGTGGAGAACGTTCTGCTGCCTGCAACATCCTCCAGCATGACCGGTTTGGCGGTGGGTCAGTCATGGTGTGGAGTGGCATTTCTTTGGGGGGCCGCACAGCCCTCCATGTGCTCGCCAGAGGTAGCCTGACTGCCATTAGGTACCGAGATGAGATCCTCAGACTCCTTGTGAGACCATATGCTGGTGCGGTTGGCCCTGGGTTCCTCCTAATGCAAGACAATGCTAGACCTCATGTGGCTGGAGTGTGTCAGCAGTTCCTGCAAGAGGAAAGCATTGATGCTATGGACTGGCCCGCCCGTTCCCCAGACCTGAATCCAATTGAGCACATCTGGGACATCATGTCTCGCTCCATCCACCAACGCCATGTTGCACCACAGACTGTCCAGGAGTTGGCGGATGCTTTAGTCCAGGTCTGGGAGGAGATCCCTCAGGAGACCATCCGCCACCTCATCAGGAGCATGCCCAGACGTTGTAGGGAGGTCATACAGGCACGTGGATGCCACACACACTACTGAGCCTCATTTTGACTTGTTTTAAGGACATTACATCAAAGTTGGATGAGCCTGTAGTGTGGTTTTCCACTTTAATTTTGAGTGTGACTCCAAATCCAGACCTCCATGGGTTGATAAATTGGATTTCCATTGATTATTTTTGTGTGATTTTGTTGTCAGCACATTCAACTATGTAAAGAAAAAAGTATTTAATAAGATTATTTCTTTCATTCAGATCTAGGATGTGTTAAGTGTTCCCTTTATTTTTTTGAGCAGTATATATTGCTCATTTCTTTATGATTGGTAATCAGCTTGCCCACCTTATTTCTGATTCCACCTACTTGCCGATGTTTTTCTCTAGATTTCAGTTGACTGGCCAACAGATTTCCTGCCTTTTCACCTGATTCGTACCATCTCTGCTTTAGCCTGTACAGGGAATATTCAGCTTTATTACTGAATAAAGTATTCAGCTCGTATTTGGTTTTCGTCCGATTTACCAGAGAAATGTTGTTGGGATTGGACCAATATTCCCTTTCCAGTGTTTTGAGCTCTATTTTAAATTTATACATTTTCTGTTTATCTAATTTCTTAATAGTAGCTAATTGTTGTATAATTACTCCGCGTATGTAAGCTTTAAAAGCTTCCCGGACATGTACCTGTTTCGCACTATTGTTTGTTTGTTTCAAAGAATATCGTAATGTGTGTTTTAAGGAATTCACCAAACGCCTTGTCCTGTAAGAGGCTGGTGTTCATTCGCCAACGTTTACATTTTCTCTTTCTTCTCCTATTCCAACAGTCAGAACAATGGGTGCATGATCTGTCATAGCTATCGTGCCCACACTGCAAGCACCCACTTTATCTATGAGAGAGTGTGAGATCAGAAAGTAGTCGATGCGTGAATAAACAGTGTGCCTATTTGAAAAGAATGCAGAATCTCGAGCGGATTGATCAATCTCCATATATCATGACGACCAGCATCTTTACACATTGTTTTAATTGCTTCTTGAGTTTGAGGTCCTGGTTAGATCAGTTTTGGATTTGTCTAAAAAAGCATCAGGGTCCTGATTATAATCCCCCCTAGTACCAGAGGAAAATCACCGAAATCCAGTATTATTTTTGTTCAATTGAAGGAAGACGGCACAAACACACCTGTTGTGGCCTATATTGACCCATGATTGTTGCTATAAGAGTGAAAACGTTAAATAATCGATATGTTTATCCCCGCTATAACCATAAAACACAATGATACGCTTGGACTATAATCCTGCTTAATCTAGTAATATAATGATATCAACTGTAAACCAGAAAGATCAATTATAGG
This sequence comes from Salmo trutta, assembly GCF_901001165.1. Lineage (NCBI taxonomy): Eukaryota > Metazoa > Chordata > Actinopteri > Salmoniformes > Salmonidae > Salmo > Salmo trutta. Next base: position 38,057,265 of record NC_042985.1, on the reverse strand, counting down.
CAGCATTCGCAGCATAAACACTCAATGAGACTGTTACTCACAACATAGGAGAATTTCCTATCACCTTAAAGAAAAAATGGTAGCCCATCTGTGATGAACCACCGCCTCCATGCGGATCTTCCATAGCCTACCACGCTAGTCAATCTGTTCGGCCTCATTGACGTCGGCGACACACTTCTTTGGGTCTGTGAAACGACGTAGTGATCCTCTCATAGTAACCCAGAACACGGCAGGATATTGCAACGAGTACTTCAGTCCCCGTTTCATGCACACATACCTCACCTCCGCGAACGCATTTCTCTTGTCCTGAATCTTGGGAAAGTCAGGGGAAAACTCCACCTTTGTCCCTTTCGAGTGAAAAGTCCTGAGCTCTTTTGCCCTGAACCAGACCTTCTCCCTGTCGGTGTATGGTAAGAATTTCACCAGGATAGGCCGGGGATTGCGTGGGGCTGGTCCTGGGCGCAGCGTCATTGGTGTCCGATGTGTTCTCTCGATGGTCATGTCGTTAACATCCTCCGGTGTGTTATCAAATATGTCGCGTTAAACGTCTTTCACACAATCCCCCGTATTTATGTGGATTTCTGGAACCCCTCTGATACGAAGTGTGTTTCTCCGACTGTCATTTTCCTGGTATTGAAGTTTTTTTCGATCACAGTCTCCATTATTTCAACAAGTGTCGTTTAGGCAGGTGTTCTTGTCCTCCAAGGTTGATACCCTCTCTTCTGCGTTTGTAACTTGGTTGTCAAGAGTATACACTTTTTGTTTTTCACTTTTTCTCTTGGAGATTTTTGTTCATTTTGCGAGTCTCGTTTAGAACTGCGCCATAAGGCTGTTCTTCACCGCCATTTTCCTTGCTAGCAGCAGGTAGAGACGACACTTTTGTATTTTTCGTCAAAAGTGTGCTTTTGTGCGTTTCCAAGTCGTTTTTTCCACGTAACGAAGTCACCGCAACAGCCTTGGTGTTTACACATTACTTTCTGTATGTTGGTGTGGCCGCATGTTTCCACATCTGTGTGTGGAGTTAGGTTTCCTTCCTGTTGTACTTACATTGGCACTCAGCTGTGTCGTCAGGGCCGAGACTTTCTCCTGGGAGGCATCCAGCTCTCTACGCAGCTTACGGATCTAAAAAAATAAAAAACACACACACATCAAAAACACATCACCAAAACACACCACCACCAAAACACACAACAGGCTGAGAAGGTTTGACAGGCTGAGAAAGTTCTGTAGGTGTGACAATACCAGGGGGGAAATCTACCATCTGATAGAAAGAGGTTAGGGAAAGGAAGCATCGTGTCACGGCTTCATAAAGGAGCACACAGGTGTACACAGGTGTCCGGAAGAGCTTGTTGTCACATGGTCACCCACAACACATACATGTGTAACTAGATACAATACTGAATACACCCCATGTTCCAGCATGTCATATGAATAGAGAGACATAGAGAGAGACAGAGACAGAGAGAGAGAGAGAGAGAGAGAGAGACAGAGACAGAGAGAGAGAGAGAGAGACATAGAGAGAGACAGAGACAGAGAGAGAGACATAGAGAGAGACAGAGACAGAGAGAGAGAGAGAGAGAGAGAGACAGAGACAGAGAGAGAGAGGGCAACAAGAAAGAGAGAACGAAGAAAGGGGGAAAACATTTCTTTACAAAGAAGGTGAAAGGGAGTTCAAGTCTTACCTCTGACTGGGATTTCTCTTCAGTCTGTGAAAACAAAATGAGAGAATGATTAGATGGATCTATCGACTGAAAGAAAGAAAGAAAGCAGCATTATTCCAGCCAGGCCTGAACGGGAGGGAAGAGGGAGGTGGGATAGTTACTATAATTCTACAGCACCTGGGGCTAGCAGACTACACCAGCCTACACCAGCCCAGCATGGCTCCAGTACACTGTCTTCAGGCTCTGTATATTTTATCTAGTTCAAACTCCCTGATGATTTCTAAGTTACAGAGACATGGTGATTAGAGATGTCTGGTGTAATGGGTCTGGAAAGCAGAGATCTATGCTCCTGGGAGGTGTTTAGAGTGTGTTGGTGGGAGGAGGCAGAGTGTGCGTGTGTGTGTGTCTCTCTGCTGAGCGGTATTGTCTCCCTGCACTCCACTCTGAACAATGGTAACACAGGAGAGCTATGGGAAACCGCATACATACAACAAGCAGACATTATTGGCCTCATACCCACAGACACGTACACGCATACAGTATAAACTGTATACACACACAACGGCACAAGCATACACGCATGTAAACCCCGTACACACAGACCAACCCATCACAAACAGCATAACACACAATACCCCCCCCCCTTTACATGTACAGGTAAAAGTCTCCACACAGAGAACCAGTCAGTACATTTTCAAACCAAAATACCATTCTACCCTATTCTGCTCCTACATATCTCTGTATTGTCTACCTGTGATTTGCTGTGCAGCGTGTGGGCGGTTGCTAGGCAAGCCCTGATGTCAACCCAAATAAAAAAAACTAGTAGTGGCCGTGTTATTGTGACATAACAAACTGCAATTAATAATGGTTTTTCCCCTGGTCCCGCCTGTCTGTCTGGCGCTGTAATGTGTTTGCTTGTTAGAGCTAATAATGGTGTGTGTGTGTGTGTGTGTGTGTGTGTGTGTGTGTGTGTACATGTCTTCCTACTTTATCAGGTAGCCAGAACGTTCTGACAAGGCAGGAAAACAAGAACACATTATTTTCATATCCTTCATTTGTTAAAAAGTTATTTTAGGCTTAAGGGTTAGGTTTAGTGGTTAAGGTTAGGAGTTAGGGTTAGGGGTTAAGGTTAGGGGTTAAGGTTAGGGTTAAAGGAAACATGATTTTTTTATTGAAAATAAATGTTTTTCCCCAAAAAGTCCAGAAAATTCACAAAAACAAAGCTGTGTGTGTGTACTTTGTTTCACTCTCGCGCACCTGAAGAAGTGTGAGGGGGGCGGTAACAAAGTACAACCTGTCAACACAGCGTCTACACACACAAACAAAGCTGTCATTCACTGTTGCCTCCTAGACACTGATCTAAATTCAGTTTTGCATTTCCATCCTAATGGTTAAGGTTAGGGGATGAAGCCTAAATTGAGGGCATAGCCAAACAATCTGAGACACACAAACAGACCTGTCTCTCGTATTCATCCCAGACAAAACAAAACTGACAGGAGAAGATCTTTTTTGCGCTGTGCCCCAAGTCAATAGCAGTTGATCAAAAAACACATGATGGAGCAACAATTGCTATAGAATCATCATCCTTTTCCCCGAATCGTCATTATCTTCATGACAAAAAAATAATCTCAAAATGGTGGTGGAAAATGACCAAATCCCCAATCTGTCTGAATCTGGAATACCCTCCTCTCCTCTTCCTCCATCCCATCCCTACCGTGCGTATGTCCCAAGCGGTGACCGTTCCTGTCATGGATAAAGTGGCCATCATCTTGACAGCTTCTGTAACTCCTCTCTCTCCTGAGTTATCTGCCACAGACCTGCTCTGTAGTTCCACCTTGTCTGAGAGCTGTCGCTCTCTCTCTTTCTTTCTCTTTCTCCACACAGACCCGCCTCTACACCTGCTACGGGGCGTGTACCTGTCAATGGGTAGGGGCCACCCTAATAGAAAAACCCTTTACTGATTGGCTGGGCTGTGTGTGTGGGCGTGACTGGCCGGATCTGAGTAAGAGCAGCCACCCCTCTGGCTCATGTGAAGGATAAAAGTTTCCCCCTAAGCACAGAACTAGGATCAGCTTACCATAGCCAAATCTTAACGTTAACCATAGGAAGAGAAACACAAAACTGACATTAGATCAGTCTCAAGCAGAAACTCTATCCTACTCCTCTGTCTCATATAAAGAACTCTGGTGACTTTATACGTTCAACAACTGATTTAAGATGAACTTTCCTAATATCAACATTAGACCACCTGGCCTGGTCGTTTCTGAGTCGGGTCTTTATATGTGGTATTAAACATTGACTACTACAACTCATGAATAAACATATACAGTACATATGAATAAACATATAGCTACATATACAGTAACGCAGTAAACTAGTGGAGCAGTGGCGGCTCTACCATTAGAGCATTAGGAGCTATATTAAATCAATGACAATTTTAATATAAAAAAAAAATCGAAACCATTTGTACTCACCGTAGAGTAGATAGAGGAGGTACTGGAGACCAGAGACAGGGAGGAGCCGTGAACTGCAGAGACAAAGCCACAGGACATAGAGGGATGAGGCCTCAGAACTGTACAGTACATAACAACACACACTACATCAGGTGATGTAGTAAACACACACACGTCAGAGACTGACTCACACTTACCCGCACGTCTGTGACCAAAAGAAGGAAAAATACGAAAGGTATCTAACGTAGAAAAACGACTGCACACCATAATACATTTGAGCCCAGACAATCTCCCTAAGATGCAAATCCCATCTTCCACCACCCACCTCGCTCCATCCACCAGTCACCCTACCATTATCCACCTCCTCTCACTTGTCCTGACTCGACCAGCCGCCATGGTGGTGAAAGTCCTAATAACAGCCCTATAAAGATCACGCTACCACACACAGCGGGTTACTGTGTGTGTGTGTGTGTGTGTGTGTGTGTGTGTGTGTGTGTGTGTGTGTGTGTGTGTGTGTGTCTAGCCTCCACACAGTACAGTACAGGGTTATGATGGGAGTGGGTATTATCCTATTGGCTAACAACTCAGTCTCTGATCTTAACATCAAAGTCCAGACACAATGCCGTAAGAGCGTTTCCTGCATATCATAGGGTTCTATTTAATTCGGTGGTTTCCTGTCTACAGGCTAGAAGGATAGGATCAGATAGAGAAGGATTAGGCTATGATGTCATAGAAGATACCAGGAAGTAGGTCTACGCATGAGAAGGGTTTCTTCCTAGATTATTTTCCAGGTGGGGCGCAAAAGGCCTAAAGAAATACGGTGGTGCCCCGCCTATGTAATGGTAGGCAAACTGTCCTGAAAGTTTCATTCAGTTCCATTCAAGGAAGAGTTCCATTTTAATCTGGCGATCTATGAAATCACTGACTTATCCTGTGTGTGTGTGGGGGGGTTACCCAATAACTACATTTCTAGGTCAAGTGATACAGCTTGTAAGTGTAGTCATCTCAACATAGGGAAACTTAAACAAAGTGTGCAGGTATACTGTTTATGTCCCAGTCCACATTTAATAACACTAAAGTAACTATGCCAGGAAAACATATGAACACACACACACACACATAAACTAATATGAACACAGACACACACACACACACACAGTAATCCAATCCCATGGGTAGACACACACACACACTCAACAAACATACGGTTTCCTGCATGTCCTCGTGTTTCTTGATTATAAAGACCCTGTAATTATTCCGTTTTTTTTAAAACCCCGGAAGGAAGAAGGGAATTGAGAAGTGAGGAGCAAAAAGAGAGAGAGCAAGAGAAAGGGCACAACAGAGGATAAAACAGTGGCACTGGAGGGCCTGTATAATAATATTTGGTGGGAGCGTGTGAGGATCGACTGGATTCTTAATGAGGTCCCGTACACTTTATCCAGATGGCATTTACAACTCTGCTTTTGGTGTCACTAGGTTCCCTGTTTCTTATTCTCTACCTCTCTCCCCCCTGTCCCAGTACAGTGGAGATTTTAGACTATAGTAGTGCACAATAGAGACCCATGCACCAAAGTATTTCTGCACCAAAGTATTACACACACACACACACACACGTGAGTGTGTTGCTGCTCTCATTGCTTGATTCAACGCAGCTCTATTCAGTCAGGAGCCAAAAGCACTGACGCATGAGTCTTAGACTGTTTTCTTGTCTCCTCTCCCTCCAGGTTCTCAAGTTCTTCCTGAGGCGCAACCAGAACTGTCGAAAGAATGCAGGGGAACCCACGATACACGAGATGCTTTCAGGTGGGAGAGAGAGAGAAACGTAAAACCTAATTTGACATCATTTCTTTAGACCAGGGCTCTCCAACCCTGTAGCTACCGTCCACACTCACCGTGGTTGACACCACCACCTGGGAAGGACAAAGGAGAGCCATGTCCATCTAAGGATTTGAGATTTTACCATGAGTAATCATCTCTCTATCTTGTCGCTTCCCTCCCTCCCTCTTCTCTCTTCACTCACCCTCCTCAAAGCCCTCTCTGAAGGAACCAGAGCGGCTCATGGTGCGAGACTTCTCGTCCAATGACACGCAGGAGTTCCTCAGGCGGGTGTCACCACAGGGGTCAAAGGTGATGTCCTGATTGGTCAGACTGTTGTTCCGGAGGCTGGCCAGGTTTATCTGAGCAGCTGTGGTGGGGCTACCCGCTGCAAGGGACACAACTATACAGGTTAGTTTACACACACACACACACACACGAACAGCGGCTTGTAAGGTGTTTATAAGTCCTACCGAGCTGTCCAAAGTTGAAGCGTGTCCCGGAGGGTGAGGTGAGGCTGGATCCAGGTGAGAAGGGAGAGTTACTGGTCGAGTCCTGCAGCCCACCCTGCGAATGGGATCGCAGCCAATCACGCGCAGCCTCCTCATGACCTCGCAGCTGGGGTGATGGGGCATACCTGCAGTGCCAAACACAGAGGTTAAAGGTTGACGGGTAAAGGTTACGTGAGTAGGGTGCAAACTGGTGCGGTTTTAACAGTCTGATTTCATCTTTACCAGGCAGAATTTGATTCGTCATATGGTGATTGTATTTTTACCAAGAGCAACTGATGAATATGCCCCGAGTAAATTTCACATAATGTACAAGCACTTTTCCTCAACCGAGAGCAACACACAAATCAAGCGGACAGTCAACAGAAATCCAAAATGGTGTGCGTATGACGTGAAACCATGACAACTTTACACATACAGTGGTGACAGGTGACATGCCTTTACGCTGAAGCGCAACACAAAATTGTGCCAAGTGCAAAAATAAACAACAACAACAACAACATTGCATGAGCTGAAGCTGTGAGAAAGGAAAAGAGACAGAAAGCGAGAGGGACGGTGCTAAGCTTGGCAGACAGTGCCTGAGTGGTCTTACAGTAGGTACCTGAGTCCCTTCTTGGGCAGAGTGTTTCTATCACTGTGTGGACCCCTGTGGGATCGGCAGAGAAAAACACTTCAGGGAGAGGAGAAGAAAGGAGGAGAGGAAAGGAGGAATGTGGATCGTGTGCTATCTAGCTATTGCAATTGTAAAAAAATATACAGCACCGGTCAAAAGTTTGGACATCTACTCATTCAAGGGTTTTTCTTTATTTTTACTATTTTCTACATTGTAGAATAATAGTGAAGGCATCAACACTATGAAAAAAACACATATGGAATCATGTAGTAGCCCAAAAAAAGTGTTAAACAAATCAAAATATGTTTTTGATTTTAGATTCTTCAGTAGCCACCCTTTGCACAATCTTGGCATTCTCTCATCCAGCTTCACCTGGAATGCTTTTCCAACAGTCTTGAAGGAGTTCCCACATATGCTGAGCACTTGTTGGCTGCCTTTCCTTCACATGGCGGTCCAACTCAGCCCAAACCATCTCAATTGGGTTGAGGTCAAGTCATTGTGGAGGCCAGGTCATCTGATGCAACACTCCATCACTCTCCTTCTTGGTCAAATAGCCCTTACACAGCCTGGAGGTGTGTTGGGTCAGTGTTCTGTTGAAAAACAAATAGTCCCACTAAGCGCAAACCAGCTGGGATGGCGTAACGCTGCAGAATACTGTGGTAGCAAATAAATCACTGACAGTCTCTCCAGCAGAACACCCCCCCCCCCCCCCACCACCACCATCACGCCTCCTCCTCCATGCTTCACGGTGGGAACCACACATGCGGAGATCATCCGTTCACCTACCCTGCGTCTCACAAAGACATGGCGGTTGGAACTAAAAATGTCAAATTTGGACTCATCAGACCAATTGCTTGTGTTTCTTGGCCCAAGCAAATCTCTTCTTCTTCTCAAATGACATTTTATTGGTCACATACACATAGTTAGCAGATGTTATTGACAGTGTAGCGAAATGCTAGTGCTTCTAGTTCCGACAGTTCAGCAATATCTAACAATTCCACAACAACTACCTAATACACACAAATCTAAGTAAAATAATGGAATAAGAATATATACATATAAATATATAGATGAGCAATGACAGAGTGGCATAGGCAAGATGCAATAGATGGTATAAAATACAGTATATACAGTTGAAGTCGGAAGTTTACATACACCTTAGACAAATACATTTAAACTCAGTTTTTCACAATTCTTGACATTTAATCCTAGTAAACATTCCCTGTCTTAGGTCAGTTAGGATCACCACTTTATTTTAAGAATGTGAAATGTCAGAATAATAGTAATAGTAGAGAGAATGATTTATTTAAGCTTTTATTTCTTTCATCACATTCCCAGTGGGTCAGAAGTTTACATACTCAATTAGTATTTGGTAGCATTGCCTTTAAATTGTTTAACTTGGGTCAAATGTTTTGGGTTGCCTTCCACAAGCTTCTCACAATAAGTTGGGTGAATTTTGGCCCATTCCTCCTGACAGAGCTGGTGTAACTGAGTCAGGTTTGTAGGCCTCCTTGCTCGCACACGCTTTTTCAGGTCTGACCACAGATTTTCTATGGGATTGAGGTCAGGGCTTTGTGATGGCCACTCCAATACCTTGACTTTGTTGTCCTTAAGCCATTTTGCCACAACTTTGGAAGTATGCTTGAGGTCATTGTCCATTTGGAAGACGCATTTGCAACCAAGATTTAACTTCCTGACTGATGTCTTGAGATGTTGCTTCAATATATCCACATAATTTTCCTTCCTCAAGAAGCCATACATTTTATGAAGTGCACCAGTCTCTCCTGCAGCAAAGCACCCACACAACATGATGCTGCCACCCCCGTGCTTCACGGTTGGGATGGTGTTCTTCGGCTTGCAAGCCTCCCCCTTTTTTCTCCAACATAACGATGGTCATTATTGCCAAACAGTTCTACTTTTGTTTCATCAGACCAGAGGACATTTCTCCAAAAAATAAGATATTTGTCCCCATGTGCAGTTGCAAACCGTAGTCTGGCTTTTTTCATGGTGGTTTTGGAGCAGTGGCTTCTTCCTTGCTGAGCGGCCTTTCAGGTTATATCAATATGGGACTCGTTTTACTGTGGATATAGATACTTTTGTACCTGTTTCCTCCAGCATCTTCACAAGGTCCTTTGCTGTTGTTCTGGGATCGATTTGCACGTTTTGCACCTAAGTACGTTCATCTCTAGGAGACAGAATGCCTCTCCTTCCGGAGTGGTATGACGGCAGCGTTGTCCTATGGTGTTTATACTTGCGTACTATTGTTTGTACAGATGAACGTGGTACCTTCAGGCATTTGGAAATTGCTCCCAAAGATGAACCAGACTTGTGGAGGTCTACAATGTTTTTTCTGAGGTCTTGGCTGATTTCTTTTAATTTTCCCATGATGTCAGGCACCGAGTATGAAGGTAGGCCTTGAAATACATCCACAGGTACACCTCCAATTGACTCAAATTATGTCAATTAGCCTATCAGAAGCTTCTAAAGCCATGACATCATTTTCTGGAATTTTCCAAGCTGTTTAAAGGCACAGTCAACTTAGTGTATGTAAACTTCTGACCCACTGGAATTGTGATACAGTGAATTATAAGTGAAATAATCTGTCTTTAAACAATTGTTGGAAAAATTACTTGTGTCATGCACAAAGTAGATGTCCTAACCGACTTGCCAAAACTATAGTTTGTTAAGAAATTTGTGGAGTGGTTGAAAACAAGTTTTAATGACTCCAACCTAAGTGTATGTAAACTTCCGACTTCAACTGTACATGTGAGATGAGTAATGCAAGATACTGTTGAAGTTGGAAGTTTCAAGGTTCTACTGCTACACCATCGAGAACATCCTGACTGGTTGCATCACTGCCTGGTATAGCAACTGCTCGGCCTCCGACCGCAAGGCATTACAGAGGGTAGTACGTACGGCCCAGTACATCACTGGGGCCAAGCTTCCTGCCATCCAGGACCTCTATACCAGGCGGTGTCAGAGGAAGGCCCTAAAAATTGTCAAAGACTCCAGCCACCCTAGTCATAGACTGTTTTCTCTGCTACCGCACGGCAAGCGGTCATGGAGCGCCAAGTCTAGGTCCAAGAGGCTTCTAAACAGCTTCTACCCCCAATCCATAAGACTCCTGAACATTGTCGTGACTTTGGTATTATTAATGTGATGACTGCTATTCATCGAATAATTAACTATGTTTATAATTATGTGATTAAATTAATCAGGTAACCATTAACTCAGTAACCTGGGGCGCCATGGGAAAAGTTTAACGAGTTACCGTTTCCCAAATGAACTCAAAGAATATCAGAATATCAATATCCTAGCAGTCACTAATTAATTAATTTCCTCATCAGCCTTATTCTGAACGTCGCAAACGTCGCAAACCCGGGTCTCACTAATCATTCCGTACCACACCAATTGAGTTGATTATTTATTTACTAACAAGCTAAATGATAATATAAGATACACATACAAAAACAGTCTAGGTTATTGGTTAGAACTTCATACAATGGCAACAGGTCCCTAGCGGACCCAAACAATATGACACGTGTTACACAAGATGGAGATTTAAAGAAAGAGAGAGAGAGAGAAAGTGCACGAGATAAAAGCACACGTGATACATTCGTAAACTATGCTTAGTTTAGCCCTAACACCTTACCCCGAACAGCCGCTCTTATGGGTCAGAATTTATAATGAATGTATTTACTTGTTGAAGGTCTCCCTTGGGTATCTCATGGACCAAGTTCCGCTTAGTGGGAAAGGTTTGGTTGACACATTTTTCTTTCCTTTGTTACCGGGTGCAAGTCTCTGATTGTCCACACGATGTCAGTGTACTTTCTCTTAGTGGTCCATTTCCTCGCACTCGTTCCGTGAGAGTGGACTTCTGAGGAGGCTAATCAGCCATGTTGACGCTCCCAGCTTGGGTAGGAGGGCCGTGTAGACAACCGATGACTGGAAGAGAATAACCGGTTGGTTCTTCTTGAATTCACCTTCTTAGATTCAGTAATCAACCATAGCCTTGATTGTTAAGAGGTTCCTTTGTCCGCTTCCTCGTGTTGCGTTTTGGGATCACAACTAGTCGGAAACTAGTCGGCTGCAGCGCGTGGTAAACTTAGGCTGATATGTAAATTCTTAACTCACAAGTTTTATACCCTCACAAAGGGGTGTTTCCGTCTTTATGACATGCCCTCTGGGTTCCCTGGGGCGTAGCTCGTTACAAGGCAAGGTACCAGAACTTACCAGGATCTGGTTTAGACAACTAAATTCATAGTTCATCTTTACAAAAACATTCCCTTTGATCAGGATTTTTGTTGTATGTAAACATCATGTAGATATAATGAAAACTCTTCAAGTTACAATGTTTTCGTTATAAAGTCGTCATTTAACTTTGAATGGCATCCCAAAATTGACATTCATTTTCATATTCCATCTATCATTGTTACCACCATTTTGGCTGATGAAATATAATGTCCCAAAGTCCATTTATTGCGTGTTACAGTACTGAGGTAGAGTCTCCATAATGTAACACAGACATTCCAGTCTCTCACATTAGAGACCAAAAAGGAGTTGGTGTGCTTGTGCCTTGTAATTTACGATGGGTGTGAGGTCATAAACCCCCCCCATTAATCCCTCTATACCTCTCCCCCTCTGCGGGATGGAGATATGTCTCTGTATAACTGTGATCCACGGTAACCTGACCCAAACAGGCCAGTCATGACAACATCTAATCAAATGGCTACCCAGACTATTTGCATTGCTGTCCCCCCCACGCTGCTGCTACTCTCTTATTATCTATGCGTAGTCACTGTAATAACTCTACCTACATGTACGTATTACCTCAATTACCTCGACCAACCGGTGCCTCCGCACATTGACTCTGTACCGGTACCTCCTGTATATAGCCTCGCTGTTGTTATTTTACCGCTGCTCTTTAATTATTTGTTACATAAATGTATTTTATACATTGCAGAAAATAGTCAAAATAAAGAAAAACCCTGGAATGAGTAGGTGTGTCCAAACGTTTGACTGGTACTGTATATGCCATCGCTTTTCAGAAAAATATATTTTGTGGCAACACATCTTAGTATAGTATCATGTCATAGCAGTGATGGGTGTTTTAAAATATCAAGCTCCAAGTCGAAGTTGCCACAAGATGGCAGCATATAAACAGCGATGGGGGAAACTGAGAGCAAGCGCTCTAGGGGGAAAAAAAGCCTGCAACAACACAACACGCGCACACACACACACGCACACACACACGCGCGCACACACACACACACACACACCGCCACTAAGCAGAAGCCCCACACACAGGCACTTTTACCTTTCCTGTTTCCGAGGTAAGGTGTTGCGGTTGAATTTAGGGCTAGCGGAGGGGGAGGACAGGGGGCTGATGGGAAGGGGGGGGGGCACAACAGACAAAGAGAGAAAGAACTTTAGAAAGAAAAGAGAGGGAGAAGAATCCTCTGAAGGAGAGAGCCACATTGAGTCCAACCGTTGCCACAAGCAAAACCCCCACCTCCATCTCACCAATGAATCTCATCTACTAGTCTAGTAAGGATAGATAATGAGATATGTCAGAGAAGGTAAAACCAGAATAGATCTGAAATGACATGGCATTAAGGCATACCTTAAACAATGGTTTCCATGGAGATGCTTGGATTGTATCTCTAGTGATAATATGGCTGATACATTCCGGCCACATACAATTCGTGTATGCAGGAACGGTTCACAATGATACATTGAACCAAACACAATATGACAGTGCATGCTATGGCAAAATCTGACAGGTTCCTTGTTTTTCTGTCCATATTAAGACATAATGGCCAAGATCAGAGAAGATTCCCCCAACATCCCACTCTTACCGCTCAAGCCCTCCCTCCCATCCCTCCTTCCTTCCACCTTTCTGTCCTCACCTCTCAGACATGCCCGTCTTCATGCTGCTGGTCCTGCCCAGAGCTGAGAGGGTGTCCTCCCTGCTGTCCCTTCCTCCATGCCCAGCGCTGCTCACGCTCATGTCGATGGACTCGCTGCTGGTGTGCATGCTGCTGACAGAGGGGTAGCCCAGGCTTCCCGCCCCACCACCGTGCCCGCTGTGCCCACCCAGGGTACCCTCCCTGCTCTGGGCAGAGGAGCCAGTGCTCATTGTGGTGCCCCATGTCAGGCTGTTGGAGGGCCCCGTGGAGGAGTAGAGAGAGCCGGGGCTGGACGCACTCTGGGGGACACAGGAGGAATTATGGATTTATCAAGTGATTTTCCATGTTATGCTTAGTGGTTACGCTTCCACTCGCCAAGGTCAAATCACATGTCTGCTGCATTCTTACAGTGTTCTTCATATTACGATCTGCTGTTGCTAGCTATCATAGCCAACTACTTTCCCACAGGGCTACCTATCGTGATCGGCGCTGGTAGCTAAAGTTAGCTATTTTCTTGTTTGTGCAAGTATAAACTCTTGACACTGATGCTTATCAAGAGGCTGCACAGATATTACCCGCTCATGTCATATGGTTAGGCTCGTCTCCCTAGCTCACCTGTTCGCTACCCAGCGTGTTATGGCCCGTGCTCAGGTTTCGTCCTCCGTACAGGGGGCTGCTGCTCTCGCTCTCCACCGCAACACCTCCAGGGGAGTCCAGGGCAGCATGGGTAGCGTGAGGGTTGGAGATCACCGTTGAGTTCTTCATGTTCTCTGCTGTGGTGACCGGAGCCTGCTTACTGGACTTACCACCAAACAACCTGAAGAGAGATGGAGAGGGAGAAGAGAAGGAGAAAGTTGAAAAGGATGAAAAAATATATATATTTACCCTACCTCTTCAAAGAGTATCTTAAATAATCAAACAGCAAACCCCCCCACCAAAAGCCTTTTGTGAACTAACACTTGCGCTTTACTCTTCCCTCTTGCTGATAGCTACTTTATTAAGGGAAATACGTGGATTCGGCTATTTCAGCCACACCCGTTGCTGACAGGTGTATAAAATCGAGCACAGAGCCATGCAATCTCCATAGACAAACATTGTCAGTAGAATGGCCTTACTGAAGAGCTCAGCGACTTTCAACGTGGCACCGTCATCGGATGCCACCTTTCCAACAGGTCAGTTAGTCACATTTCTGCCCTGCTAGAGCTGCCCCGGTCAACTGTAAGTGCTGCTATTGTGAAGTGGAAACATCTAAGAGCAACAACGGTTCAGCCGCGAAGTGGTAGGCCACACAAGCTCACAGAACAAGACCACCGAGTGTTGAAGCAAGTAACACTCACTACCGAGCTCCAAACTGCCTCTGGAAGCAACTTCAGCACAAGAACTGTTCGTCGGGAGCTGCATGAAATGGGTTTCCATGGCCGAGCAGCCGCACACAAGCCTAAGATCACCATGTGCAATGCCAAGCGTCAGCTGGAGTGGTGTAAAGCTCACCGCCATTGGGGGCATTGTCTTGCTGAAATACGAAAGGGCCTTCCCCAAACTGTTGCGAAAAAGTTGGAAGCACAGAATCGTCTAGAATGTCATTGTAGGCTGTAGCGTTAAGATTTCCCTTCACTGGAACTAAGGGGCCTAGCCCGAACCATGAAAAACAGCCCCTGACCATTATTCCTCCTCCACCAAACTTTACAGTTGGCACTATGCATTGCCCCCATGCACAAAGCAAGGTCCATTCAGAAATGGATTGTCGAGATCAGTGTGGAAGAACTTGACTGGCCTACACAGAGCTCTGACCGCAACCCCATCAAACACCTTTGGGATGAATTGGACCGCGAGCAAGGCCTAATTGCCCAACATCAGTGTCCGACGTCACTAATGCTTGTGGCTGAATGGAAGCGTCCCCAC